>NC_089745.1:8605917-8618417 GCF_040412425.1 Macrobrachium rosenbergii | reverse complement strand
AACGGAGGCTAACATTCCTTACCTCCCATTTACACTTGGATTTTGGGCCTTATTGTGTTCCATTGCCCACAGCGCCAGATGGCCAATGTTTGTTGTAATTTGACACAGTTCTTTACAGGACAAAGGACATTAAGTCTACGCTTAATCCTCGCCTTTTATCCGGCAGAAATTTGGCCAAGATATGTCAAGTGATACTTGAGGTTCATCCTATTCTTTGCGTTCTCTTCTCTCTCTAGTTTTCCAGGTGCTGGGTCACCTCCCACCCCGGCTCCGGCCCCCTACCCACTCCCCTGCATTTGGCTCTGCACTGAAAAAAAATCGTCTCCATCGAGAGCATATATCTTATCACAGCTAAGCGGAACATTTCTCAGATTTATTTAACATGGCGGAGAGGATCTTGGTTTGGTTATATTAAGACCTTTTAGGGCCAAATGAAGATTGAAAAAAAAAAAAGGAACTTACCGATTGATATTCTACGAAAGATATAACTAACTTTATTTGCATCCTGGTACAGCTGTAAGTTCGACCTGTATTATCAGCCAACTAAACCCACCCATCATTAGGAACTTCATGGGAGAACTTAGAGAAGCTCAAAGCTACTTTATCAAGTTATCGTAGCATTATGGCACAGCTAGCAACTTTGCCTTTCCAAGAAGTAGCTTATTTGAAGGGTAATTAACAAAACATTAAACAGCTTGAAACCGACCAGAGATACGGAATACACCGTATTGATTTTGTAAAGACAATAATAGCAAGGTAATGCAATAAATCTGATGTCAAGAATATCTCGCCCGCTCAAATATTTCCAAAAATTCTATAGAGGAATACAATCATTCAGGCACCATATCTTCAATTTGGTTCAAGTCGCGTTTACAAAACACACTCAACCTTTTACACACATATATATATACATATATATATATATATATATATATATATATATATATATATAATATATATATATATATATATATATATATATATATATATATATATATAATATATATATATATATATATTCATTTCATAACAGGGTGAGTCTAGCCAGTAGGCTACTTCAGGGCGACCCCAAACAAAAACTCAGGCGCCCTCTACACCCATCTAATGTAATACTAATAATCAGAAAAAAAATTCACACCTCCTAATTCCACCACATATAAAAAAAGGACCCATTGATAAAAAAAAAAAAATAGAGAGACGCGCAACAGAAAACGAGTACAATTTCATTCATAAAAAACGGGCAGGTCTTGAGTCCCTCATAACGAAATGGAGAATGACGTACTTTGTCAGTCACTAAGGAAGCGGGTAGCAAATTTAGCCCAATTTCCCACATTCAGAGGTAATTTGATGGGATGAAAATTGTTGCAGTAGTACGTTAAGCGTGACTGGGGGGGAGTAGGTAGTGTGAAATTTAAGACTGCGAGAAAATGGCGATAATTATATGCAGAGAGAGAGAGAGATTGACAGCTATACATATACATCAAGCGGAGAGAGAGAGAGAATTCACAGCTGTACATATGCATCAATCAGAGAGAGAGAGAGATAGAGAATAGAGAGAGACAGGCAGGAGAGAGACAGAATTCACAGCTTTACATATTGCAGAGAAAGAGACAAATTCACAGCTTTGCATATGCATCAATAGAGAGAGAGAGAGAGAGAGACAGCTATGCATATGCATCAATAGATTACAGCTATATATATGCATCAAGAGAGAGAGAGAGAGAGAGAGAGAGAGAGAGAGAGAGAATAAAATTAAGCACAGATGAAAATATGCATGAAAAATATCAGAGGAAGTGAAATAAAAAGAGACTTAATTTGTTAAGAGAGAGAGAGAGAGAGAGAGAGAGAGTGCAAAACTACATATACATACAGGAAAATAAGAGGGAGACAGAAACAGAAAGAATGATCTACAAATATGAGTGTGCAAGAAAAAGAGAGAGAGAGAGAGAGAGAGAGAGAGAGAGAGAGAGAGAGAGAGAGAAAACTAGAGAACAAAAACTACATAAACATATGAAAACTCGGTGCAGAGAGACATATTCAAGAAGACAGAAGCAAGCGAGAGAGAGAGAGAGAGAGAGAGAGAGAGAGAGAGAAAGGATGACAGCTAATCTCCACAGAGAGGAAGAAGGTGGGGTGGAGGGGAGGGAAGGGGAGAGGGCTTACTTTAAAAATGGCGGCGGGCCGTCGCTCTCCCGTCGGAGTCTTAAAAGGCAATTGAATGCAACATGGATGAACATTCGGAGTATTAAAACGGGGAGGAAGGAGAGAGAAAAAATATGGCAGCAGAAGAGAGAAGGAAGGGAAGGGGCGAAGACGCTAATGGGTTTTCGGAGAAGAGTGAAATCACTGAAAGATTGGCTACCTGTTTCAATGAACTGCTAAATGGACAGACGGGAGGGGGAACGGACGTGTGGGAGAGCGATTTTACCGACTGTGGGAGAGCGATTTTACCGACTGTGGGAGAGCGATTTTACCGGGCGAGCGCTGGCGCGCGCTCGCGCCCATCCATACACACACATACACACCTACATACACACGCAACATACACATGCAAACACATACATGAGCACAAGAGAGCGTACACACAGTTCTCACATTTATGTATCGCAATTTATACTAGTGTTTCTTGTTGCGTGAGAAATTACATTATTTCAAAGTTAGAGAGAGAGAGAGAGAGAGAGAGAGAGAGAGAGAGAGAGAGAGAGAGAGATTAATGCATTCTCTACCTCCCTCTCTTTCTCTCAAGGTAGGAAGACAATGCATAAATCTCTCAAGTCAGCATTCACTACATTAACTTTCATTAGTGAAATAAACATACTCTCTCTCTCTCTCTCTCTCTCTCAAAAGGTAAAAAGATAGTCTATTGAGCCAGCATTCCCTGCTTCAACTCTCATCAGTAAAGAAAGCATATCTCTCTCTCTCTCTCTCTCGGTAAGAAGACAATGCGTAAAGCTCTTCTTAAGTCAGCATTCACTGCTTTAACTTTCATAAGTGAAGACAATACTCTCTCTCTCTCTCTCTCTCTCCATAAAACTTCCCTTAAGTGAGCAATCACTGCTTTACCTTTCATCAGTAAAAATAGCATTATCTCTCTCTCTCTCTCTCAAAAGGTAAAATCATAATCCCCGAAAGTCCGAATAAGCTTGCATTCACGGCTCTAACCTTCAATAATGAAGACAGGACTCCATTCACAACACACAAACCGCCATCGATCCCGAGAACAAGGTGGAGTGTTGTCTGACCCTCCGATTCAGTGACTTTATCTACACGATGCCCCTTCTCATATCGGAGGCTGCGAAAACAGAAATCGAATCTGGAGGTGAATCAGTGGAGAGGGGCAGAGATTTTTCTCTCGCGTTTTGTGAATAAGCAGAGAACGAGGTTAGGTTCTTTGCAGACACTGGTGTTTTTTGTGTCGGTGGGTGTGAGAGTGTGCTGTGTCATACCCGGGCGCATCCTAGTGTTGGAAAAATTATATGTGTATGTTTGCATGTATGTATGTATGTATATGTATGTGTGTGTAATATATATATATATATATACACACATACACACACACATATATATATATTTATAAATACATATTTTATATATATATATATGTGTGTGTATGTGTGAGTATGCATGCACGTAAGTACGTAGGCATGTATGTACGCAAGTGATACACTTAACATTCAAGGACTTAGTCAAGAGCCCGCAGATCAAAACACAAAACTGAAATTTTAGACATGAATAATTTCGCATCAGTTCTGATAAATATTTATATGTAATAACTTTAGCTTTCTGCGCAGATATATATGCAAATGTAACTAGATATATGATCTTTAGGATAATTTAACTGCGCGAAACCTCGAGCTCGAATGTAATACTTTTACTGCTGAATCATGGATGAACTCCAGAGCAGTAAAACTCCCACAACATTAGCCGCTTCATATACCTACACAGAAGGCTCATCAGCATTGCACTGAGCCCACAAACAAAAACTGATTCATTCAACCTACCTTGCGCTTATTCTCGCACTTCCATACATTAAGGTCCTTCGTTTCCAGCACCTCTCTCACACTATCTATCCAGGTCTTTCTAGTTCTTCCTCTCTTCCACCTCAGAATTATAAACTCGTTTCACCGAAATTCAGACCCATTCTTTTATCTACGTTAAACATTTTACTAATTCTCCGTTTTCTACATTTCCGTTTAAAAACTGCTTTCCACTTCCATAAAGGAGGGTTAGCTCAACAACCCCTTCAAAAATTCCCACCTCACCTTTCAAATAATTAAATTTTTCCTAATCTTCTGCGAATACCTTGTTACCTTTCTCGTTTCACCTATTCTGTGATTCACCTCTTCCCTCATTCTACCATCATCCGTCATATTTACTCCAAAATCCTTGCACGAATCAGCAGGTTGCGTCCCATCCATAACAATACAGAACGCTGAGCCATAACGAACTTTCATTTCAGTACCACTTTCACACCAAACAAGTCACTCTCCCGCCTACATGTTCTAACACACTACCAGCTTCAAAATACCGTATTCTTTGCTATAATAAACCTCAACACTCTCTACTTTGCCTTGCTGTATATTCTTCCATAATCTTTTTCTAGGTTCATGTACTCCACATGAATCGTTTCCCCTCGACTTTCAAACATAACGGCTTCAGAAAAAGCACGATCCATACACCCCCTTCCCTCATATATATATATATATATATATATATATATATATATATATATATATATATATATATATGTGTGTGTGTGTGTGTGTGTGTAAATATATATAAATATTATATATATATATTATATACATAAATATACATACATACACACACATATACATATAAGTAGATATATATAAAAAATATATAATATACATACAGTATATACAGTATGTACAAACTGCAAGAAATCGCATTAAACCGAGAAGAAGAAGAAGAAGAAGAAGAAGAAGAAGAAGAAGAAGAAGTTGCCGAAGGAAAGAAAAGCCCCTTGGAGATTTCATATAACGTCTGAGTGAAGTGGAAGGGAAATGTTTGATTTGGGAGCAATGAAGAAGCCCGAATCATTAATGAATAGTAATCCCTGACGCAGAGCGATTTACAGTATCTTCAAACAATTACTGAGCAGAAGTATTTGGGGAGGAAGGAGGAGAATGAGGGAAGGAGGAAAAATGGAGGAGAAGGAGGAGGAGGGGGGGTCGTTTTGTCGGTGATGATGGTGCAAATGGTGTTGCTGGTGCAAGAGGAGGAGGAGGAGGAGGAGGTGGAGGAGGAGGAGTGATGCTGGTGCAAGAGGAGGGAGAGGGGGTGAAAAGGAGTGATACTGGTGGAGGAGGAGGAGAAGGAGGAGGTGGAGGAGGAGTGATGCTGGTGCAAGAGGAGGGAGAGGAGGGAAAAGGAGGAGTGAGACTGGTGCAAGAGGAGGAGGAGGAGAAGAACGAGTTTTGTTGGTGCAAGAGGAAGAGGAGGAGGAGGAGGAGGAGGAGGAGAAAAATGTTGAGGTGGTGCTGATGTAAGAGGAGGATGAAGAGGAAGAAAGGTTGGAGGTAGGGAAGGTGGTGATAGTGGTGAGGAGATGCCGGTGAAACGAGACATAAGTAGTTGAGGAAGTGGAGGAGGACTGGTGGTGCTGGTGGAGGAAGAGGAGGATAAGGATGAGGAAGAGAAGGATTGGGTCATGAGGGAAGAAGATGAATGGTTGTGTTGGAGAAGGACGAACCAGAGGAATGGGCGATGGTAGATGGCAGAGGGGAAGGAACATGATGATGGCGGAGGAGATGAGGAAGAGGAGTAAAAGGAGGAGGAGTATGGAAGGGGAGTAAAAGGAGGAGGAGTATGAGGAAAGGGAGTAAAAGGAGGAGGAGTATGAGGAGTGGGAGTAAAAGGAGGAGGAAAAGAAGGAGTATGAGGAGGATGAGTAAAAGGAGGAGTATGAGGAGGAAGAGTAAAAGAAGGAGTAAAAGGAGGAGGAGTTGAGGAGAAGGAGTAAAAGAAGAAGTAAAAGGAGGAGTAGTATGAGGAGGGGGAGTAAAAGGAGGAGGAGTATGAGGAAGAAGAGTATAAGGAGGAGGGGTAAAAGGAGGAGGAGGAGGAAGAGTATGAGGAGTGGGTAGAGGACTCAAGCGAGATTCTGGGGAGTAAAAGGAGGAGGAGTATGAGGAAGAGGAGTATGGGGAGGGGGGAGTAAAAGGAGGAGAAGGAGGAGGAGTATGAGGAGTGGGGAGAGGACTCAAGCGAGATTCCGGGTAGTAAAAGGAGGAGGAGTATGAGGAGGGAGGAGTAAAAGGAGGAGGAGGAGTATGAGGAGTGGGTAGAGGACTCAAGCGAGATTCCGGGGAGTAAAAGGAGGAGGAGGAGGAGTATGAGGAGTGGGAAGAAGACTCAAGCGAGATTCCGGGGAGTAAAAGGAGGGGGAGGAGGAGGAGTATGAGGAGTGGGAAGAAGACTGCTCCGGCGCGAGATTCTGGGGAGTAAAAGGAGGAGAATCATTAATAGCATCGGGGAAGATCTAATACGGATCCTGGGCAGGAGCTGCGGAGATAAAAGGAGGAGAAAATGGAAGGGAGATGCACTTGAGCAGATTGAGGAGATAATGATGCTCCGCCGCCGCTGCGGCCGATGCTTTAAAGAAGCAGCATCACAAGGGAACGAGGGAGCTGTCTGTCTATTTGTCTGTCTGTCTGTCTATTTGTCTGTCTGTCTGTCTATTTGTCTGTCTATATGTCTGTCTGACTGCCTGTCTATTTGTCTGTCTGTCCGTCTATTTGTCTGTCTGTCTGTCTATTTGTATGTCTGTCTGTCTATTTGTCTGTCTATATGTATGTCTGACTGCCTGTCTATTTGTCTGTCTGTTTGTCTGTCTGCGTGTTTGTCTATTTTTCTGTCTGGATGTCTGTCTATTAGTCTGTCTGACCGCCTGTCTATTTGTCTGTCTGTCTGTCTATTTGTCTGTCTATATGTCTGTCTGACTGCCTGTCTATTTGTCTTTCTGTTTGTCTGTCTGCGTGTTTGTCTATTTTTCTGTCTGGATGTCTGTCTATTTGTCTGTCCATCTGTCTGTCTATTAGTCTGTCTGACCGCCTGTCTATTTGTCTGTCTATATGTCTGTCTGACTGCCTGTCTATTTGTCTGTCTGCGTGTTTGTCTATTTTTCTGTCTGTTTGTCTGTCTGGCTGTCTGTTTGTCTGTCTTTCTGTGTATCTGTCCGTCTGTCTGTCTATGTGATTGTCTGTCTGTCTATTTGTCTGTCTGTGTATTTGTCCGTCTGTCTGTCTATGTGACTGTCTGTCTGTCTGTCTATTTGTCTGTCTCTCTGTCTTCCTGTCTATTTGTCCGTCTGTCTATTAGTCTGTCCATTCTCTTACTTTATCTATTCTAAAACAATAATACAATGGAATGGATTTGCAGAATACAGTCTTCATCATCATCCTCATTATTAGCTTCAAGATATCATCGTGTAATTAAAGCATTATCACCCTTGCATCATCATTATTACTCTCATCATCACCATTATCATCATTATCACTCTCATCATCACCGTCATCATCATTATCATTTTCCTCATCGTTACCTTCAATATCTCATCGCGCAGTCAAAGCAATATTAACCTCGTATCATCATCATCACCTCATCATCATCATTACCATTATCCTCATAGTTACCTTCAATATATTATCGTGCAAATCAAAGCAAAATTACCCCTGTATCATCATCATCACCTCATTATCATCACTATCATTATCATTCTCCTCATCATTACCTTCACTGTATCATCGTGCAGTCAAAGCAATATTAACCTTGTATCATCATCATCATCACCTCATTATCATCATCATTATCCTCAACGTTACCTTCATTATATCATTGTGTAGTCACAGCAATGTTACCCTTGTTCATCATCATCATCATGATCATCAGCACTATCATTATCATCATCATTATCCTCATCGTTACCTTCATTATATCATCGTGCAGTCAAAGCAATATTACCCTTGTTCATCATGATCATCAACTCTATCATTACCCTCATCGTTACTTTCATTATATCATCGTGCAGTCAAAGCAATATTACCCTTGTATCATCATCATCATCATCATCATCATTATGATCATCAGCACTATCGTTATCCTCATCGTTACTCATTATATCGTCGTGCTGTCAAAGCAATATTACCCTTGTATCATCACTATCATCATTATCATTATCCTCATAGTTACCTTCCATATATTTTCGTGCAGTCAAAGCAATATTACCCTTGCATCATCATCATCATCAACATCACTCTCATCATCATCATCATTATCATTTACCGTCAATACCGTCAATATATCATCGTGCAAATCAAAGCAATATTACCCTTGTATCATCATCATCATCATCACTTTCATCACCATCATCAACATCATCATCGTTCTCATTCTCATCACATTCATCATAACCTCTCATATCATTATGATGACAGCTATCATAATTTCACAACCTTCATCGCCATTAATTGACAGTGACCATCTTTATGTTGACAGCACTAGAGAATGAAATATTTTGAAACAGGGACGCCAAAGGAAACAATAGCAATATTAGCAACAATAGCAATTAGATCAATTCCAATGACCGAATTGCGAAATGGAGGAGGAGGAGAAGGAGGAGGAGGAGGAGGACGAGGAGGGGGAGGGGAAGAAGAAGAAGAAGAAGAAGAAGAAAAGGGAGGAGGAGGAGGAGGAGGAGGAGGAGGAGGAGGAGGAGGAGGAAGAAGAAGAAGAGGAGGAAGAGTAGGGGGAGGAGGAGGAAGAAGAAGAGGAGGAAGAGTAGGGGGAGGAGGAGAAGATGGGGAAGAGGAGGAGTAGGAGGAGGAGAAAATGGGGAGGAGGAGGAGGAGGAAGAAGAAGAAGAAGAAGAGGAGGAGGAGGAGGAGAGGAGGAAGAGGAGGAGGACGAGGGGAGGAGGAGGAACAAGAAGAGGAGGAAGAGGAGGGGGGAGGAGGAAGAAGAAGAGGAGGAGGAGGAGGGGGGGAGGAGGAAGAAGCGGAGGGGTTGGAGGAGGAAGAAGAGGAGGGGTTGGAGGAGGAAGAAGAAGAAGAGGAGAAAGAGGAGGAGGAGGAGGAGGAGAAAGAACAAGAGTATGGGGAGGAGGAGGAAGAAGAAGAGGAGGAAGAGGAGGGGGAAGAAGGAGAGAGAGGAAGAGGAGGAGGATGAAGAGGAGGAGAGGGGCAGAGGAGGAAGAGGAGGAAGAGGAGGAGGAGGAAGAAAAGAAAGACAAGGAAATTGCCCGCAAGATACCGAAGCTTATCCTTAGTAACAATACCGAGACAAGACTGAATAGAGAGGAAAAATAGCGAAAGCAATACACCTCGGAGCAACGAGAGTAATATCATTGCTACTGCTACTGCTACTAGTAGTAGGAGTTCAAGTAGCAGACAGAAGAAGAAAAGAAGAATGAACGTTAAGATGAACAGACAGTCAGCCGCAACAGCAACAGGGCGGGGACCAAGCTACCGTGAGCTGTAGCAACTGGATTAAATTAGCAATCAAAGCAATGAGAGCAACCGTAGTAGTAGTAGTAGTATCAAAAGGAGGAGGAGGAGGAGGAAGAGGACATGAAAAAAGAGAGGAAGGAGAAGGAAGATGAAGAATTGTAAGAGCAGTATTAGTAAAAGGAAGAGGAAGAGGAGGAGAAGAAAGAGCGGAAGGAAGAGAAGAAAGAAGAAGAAGAAGAAGAGAAGAAGAAGAGGAAGAAGGAAGAGGAAGAAGAAGAGGAAGGGGGAGAAGAGAGGAGGAGGAGGAGGAGGAAGAATTGTACTAGCAAAAAGGAAGAGGAAGAGGAGGAGGAGGACGAAGAGGGAGACAAGAAAGAAGAGGCGGGGAGAGGAGGAGGATGAAGAAGAGGAGAAGTAGAAGAAAGAAAAGCAGGAGGAGGAGGAGGAGGAGAAAGGGAGAGAAAAGAAGAAAAGACGGATGAACATCGGAATGAGCAGCCATAGTAGTCTCTTGGTGAGATGCTTAGGACAGTCGTCCTGGAAGGCGCCCTGTCCCAAGAGTGCCGTTCCGCCCCCGTCTCCCCCGCCAGGTTGGGAACATGGAGGAGATAGGGGAAGGGGCGGGGTGGGGGTAGGGGCTGGGGAGAGGGAGTTGCAGGAGGAAAACCCCCAACACCAACCTTCATCGCCAACACCAATCTCCGACAGCCAGCCAGAAGCCACACCCTATTTAGTGTACAAACTTGGAAAAAGCATCAGTACTTTGAAAGAAGGTAGTTATTATCTCAACGCTTATGGTTCTACTTTTTTTTTTTTTTTGCTTTTTTTAAGTATTTTTTGTCAAATAGTTCAGAGGTCACGTATGTTTCTTTATGCTGAAGTACACAAAAGGATACTGAGATATGTGAAGATGTATTCCACTCGTAATTTCACGCGCACACACACACATATATACATACATATAATATATATATGTATATATATATACATGTATTTATGTATGTATACACATATATATATATATTATACATATATATTGCGTATATATATATACATGTATATATATATAATACATATATATATATATATATATATATATATATATATATATATATATATATATATATATATATATATATATATATATATATTATATATATATATATATATATATATATATATATATATATATATATATGGGTCCACAATAAAGGTTTTTCTGTTTTAATGTCGTTTTTTGGGCATTATTTTCATATAAAATGGTTACATTATATGCACCCACATACATATATATAATGTATGTGTGTATGTATATATGAGTGTGTGTGTGACGTTATGTTATTTTCTTTAATTCCTTCGCTAATATAAAGTCTTGTTGAACGAAACATTTTTAGGAAGTTCTGCCAATCAAACATCACCCAACTTCTTCCGCTTTCAAACAAAGCAAAAAAAAAAAAAAAAAACTCACCAAAAACAAAGGGCAAAATCAAACAAAGCAAATACGATCGAACACAATAATAATAATTATATAATAAAAAATAAAAACGTAACCAAACAAAACATAATATTAACTTTCGATGACAAACGGCGCCACGCTGGATTCATTAAAGTTAATGAATCGGTGATCATTTATACCTGCCAAAATATTTTCTGGCGACTGTGAAACGCGTGTGATGGTCGGTGACGTGTGATTATTCTCTGTTTGCTAATGGGGGCAGGGGAAAGGGGGGGAGGGGAGGGGAGGAAAGGGAAGGGAAGGGGAAGGGAATGGGGAGGGGAGGGGGGAAGGGGAGGGAGGGGGAAGGGGAGGGGGAATGATCGTCATACCTGCATAAAGGGAGAAAATATTGGTGTTCGATCTGGTGATTAATAATAATAATAATAATAATAATAATAATAATAATAATAATAATAATAATAATAATAATGTTCAGGGAATATTCGATATATCGAGTATAAATAGGTTTTTTGTCATACGTTATTGACTAATACTACTACCACTATTACTACAACTAATACTTCTACTACTACGATCACCACTACTGCTACTACAACTACTACTACTACTACAGATTATAATAATAATAATATTAATAATACTAATAATCAAAATAATAGTAACAAAAATTTTAATAACAGTAAGTGACTACCATCGCTATTTACCATTTTTATTAATGCTACTACTATTACAAATAATAATAATAATAATAATAATAATAATAATAATAATAATAATAATAATAATAATACGCTTGAAAATGATGAGATGGTCTGTTCTGATAATTTTTGATAAGAAAAGAAACTGAAGTCAGCAGGAGAGAGAGAGAGAGAGAGAGAGAGAGAGAGAGAGAGAGAGAGAGGAGATGTTTGAGGTGTCAAAGAGAGAGAAAAATTTTGAAAATTTAGAGAGAGAGAGAGAGAGAGAGAGAGAGAGAGAGAGAGAGAGAGAGAGAGAGAGAGAGAGAGAGAGAGAGAGGGCGCAACAAAATTCCCGCCAAAAAGCCAGACTAAAAATCTCCCCAGCATTAAAAGGAATGCGTTCGTTTATTCCTAAAATCTTCGGAAGCATCTCCGCCTTATTTAATAAGAAAAGAAATTCACAACAAACACCTTGAAAATAATCGCCTCCTTATAAATATCATCTCTCATTCATCAGCATTCTCATTCAAACAAAAATATCGAAACGTTTAGTTCGGATAACTGCTTTCCGTCGTCTGAAGTTGGAGCCACTGAACGAAGCAAATCGCAATTGAACGCACGAGATTGGGACACGTTTTGATGCCGAGCAGTTTTGTGTTGCAGCTTTATTTTCTTCCTGAACGTATCAGATCCTAATTAACTATTGAAGGATAATCTGTAGCCAGCAAGATCCTTATTCAAAGGGAAAAAGAAAAAAATTTGATAGTATTCACTAGAAGATAAACCCTGTTTTTTTAATTGTATCGACTATATATAGTAACAATAATTTTGGGTGCATATCATTACAATTCTACACTGTTAATGCATTTCCTTCAACTACAAATGATTAAC
>NC_089745.1:8560917-8590917 GCF_040412425.1 Macrobrachium rosenbergii | reverse complement strand
ACACACATATATAGGTTTTATCTTCTGAATAATAATAATAATAATAATAATAATAATAATAATAATAATAATAATAATAATCAGATCGCTCGAGAATCATTTCCAAACCGAATCCAACGATATTTTTAAAATCTCCATCATCCCCCCTTTGGAACGATCTTCGCAACCGCTAGCTTCGCCTCGTGTGTACTCAAGAATAATATACATTTGTAACCATCAACGCATCCCTGAATTAACACGTAAAGAAAGAAAGGTCTACTAACTGTGCACTGGATCCTAAACTCTCGCTGTCCAAACACAGGCGGAGAGAGAGAGAGAGAGAGAGAGAGAGAGAGAGAGAGAGAGAGAGAGAAGGGTTTTGGGGGAGAGTAATTAATGAAATAAACATGATGAAATAATCAAGCGTTTACAATCGAAAGGGAGGGTGGGGGGAGGGAGGAGGGGGATTGGGGGTGGGGGTGGGGGTGGGGGTTACGACGAGCCTGCCGCCCGCCGCTGTTTGTGTGTGTACGCAGGATAGCACGGGAAATCAATCAAGTTATTTCAAAATGCGCTTTACATTGCCAACACGGCGGTAACGAGATCTAAACATCTAAACAAGGAGATGAGCTCCGCCGGTGTTTACAAAACTGTTTATTTGCGTTGGAGTGTGTGTTTGTGTGTGGGCGTATGAGTGTGCGTGCACCGTTCGTCTGGGAGAGGGGAGGGGGGCGGTGTGTGGGTGGGCAGGTTATAGCGATGTCGGTTTAATGAGTTACCTAACGTGGGTCAATAAATTCTCTATAAACAGACGGGCGACTGGAGGCCCTCTCTCTCTCTCTCTCTCTCTCTCTCTCTCTCTTCTCTTTTTTCCTATTTTTTCCAGCCCCGATCCAGCGTATCGTTGCTAAATATATAGATTCATTCCGCCGGACGCGGGCCGGAATGGAGTGAACTACGGAGGCAAAATTAATCTTCTCCCGGATAAAAAAAAAATAAAATAAAAATAAAATCTCGCGGAATGAGTGATTGGGCGAGCAATTAAGCATGTCCTCCTCCTCCCTCTCGTAAAGGAATGAATTGTAACTGATACAAGTCATTCCTGCAGAAATACTCTGATGGAAAGGCATAAAGAGAAAGAGGAAGAAGCTCATTCCTCGATATTATCTTGAGATGGAATGGAATGACACTGAAGCGGGTCTTTTTTTTATGGGGATTTTGACAGAATGAGGAGCTTCATACTCAAATCCCGAACTGGAATGAGTCTGAAAGAATGAAGCCGTGAGGAATAGGCAGAGGTCATCTGACAGAATGAAGCAATGCAGAAGCAACAATTATTAGGAAAAAGTCACCTGACAGAATGAAGCAATGCAGAAGCAACAATTATTAGGAAAAAGTCACCTGACAGAATGAAGCAATGCAGAAGCAACGAGGATTAGGCAAAAGTCACCTGACAGAATGAAGCACTGTAGAAGCAACGAGGCTTTGGCAAAAGTCATCTGACAGAATGATCAATGGAGAAGCAACAATTATTAGACAAAAGTCTTCCGTCTGAATGAAGCAATGCAGAAGCAACTAGGGTTAGACAGAGGTCATCTGGCAGAATGAAGCAACGCAGAAGCAACGAGGATTAGGCAGAAGCCACCTGACAGAATGAAGCAACGTAGAAGGAAGGAGGATTAGACAGAAGTCATATGACTGAATGAAGCAATGCAGAAGCAACTAGGGTTAGGCAGGAGTCATCTGGCAGAATGAAGCAACGCAGAAGCAACGAGGATCAGGAAGAAGCCACCTGACAGAACGAAGCAACGTAGAAGGAAGGAGGATTAGACAGAAGTCATATGACTGAATGAAGCAATGCAGAAGCAACTAGGGTTAGGCAGAAGTCATCTGGCAGAATGAAGCAACGCAGAAGCAACGAGGATCAGGAAGAAGTCACCTGGCAGAATGAAGCAACGTAGGAGGAAGGAGGATTAGACAGAAGTCATATGACTGAATGAAGCAATGCAGAAGCAACTAGGGTTAGGCAGAAGTCATCTGGCAGAATGAAGCAACGCAGAAGCAACGAGGATCAGGAAGAAGTCACCTGGCAGAATGAAGCAGTATACAAGCAAAAAAGATTAGACAGAAGTCACGTGACTGAATGAAGCAATACTGAAGCAACTAGCGTTATGCAGAAGTCATCTGGCAGAATGAAGCACCACTGAAGCAAATATTCTCACGAAAAGAATAAGAAGGAATGAAGTAACGGGGATCACATATCCCTTCAAAAATATTCTTCCTGGAGAAGATAATACCTACGCAAATATTTCTACTGAAATTTCTATCGAGATAAACTGAAGGAATGAAATAACAGGAGGCTAATCACTTCATGGAAACAACTCGATGGGATGAAATTCTTCCAGCAAGAATAAATTAGAAAACTGGAAAGCAAAAAAAAAAAAAGGAAAACTCCTGGAAATTGTCAGACGGAATGAAGAAGTAACTAAGCAATTATTTTCGTGGAAATAATTTCACTGACTGAAAAAGCATAATACCAATTATTCTTATGGAAATAACCTGACGGAATGAAGTCATCAAGGAATCTAATTTATTAGTGAAAATAAAGATACAAGTAAAAAAATGCCCCGAAGAAATTTCGGCGCAATCGAGTTTTCTGTACAGCCACTACAGAGCATAATCAAGACCATCGAAAATGGAGTATCTTCCGATGGTCTCGGTATAATGCTGTATGAGCCGCGGCCCATGAAACATTAACCACGGTCCGGTGGTGGCCTATGCTATATAGTTGCTAGAAGAACGATTATGGCTAACTTTAACCTTAAATAAAATAAAAACTACTCAGGCTAGAAGGCTGCAATTTGGTATGTTTAATGATTGGAGCGTGGATGATCAACATACCAATCTGCAGCCCTCTAACCTCCGTAGTTTTGAAGATCTGAGGGCGGACAGAAAAAGTGCGGACAGAATAAAGTGCGGACGGACGGGCATAGCCAGCACAATACTTTTCTTTTGCAGAAAACTAAAAATGTGGAAAAGATTTAGAAGAATAAACAGCTTTGACAGCAAACATTTCCCGGGAAACATTATGATGGGATGAGAATTATAATGGCTAAGGTATACTTAATTTTTGAGAAACATCGGAAGCGAGAGTTTCCGTGGACATAACTTGAGGGAACAAACACCATGAGGGTTAGGTTAGGTTACTTTATTTGATATCAGATTCAATATAAATAAAATATATCAAGGGCTATTCAAAAAGCAAAATGTTATCCTTAAATTCGAAAATGGTGTATTAATTGAATTATTATCAATTAAAATAAAAACGAAGAAAAAAGGTAAGCGTAATTTAACAGTTAAATTTACAGGGGCGATAAAACTGTATTAAATAATTAGTAAGTATATATATATATATATATATATATATATGTATATATATATATATATTATGTAAGTATAATGTATTTATTATATATATGTATAATATATATATATATATATATATATATATATATATATATATATATATATAGTATATATAATATATATATATAAATTTATTTCTCCACAAAAGATTTTTACGAACTTTCCAGTTCTCGGTTCCCACATCTATTCTTAGCAGCCGCAAAAAAGAAATATTCATTTTCGAAACGTAACAAAGCTTAATCCAGCTAACAATGTATCGACAACAAAACCGATGCTCAAATCTCGTCGGCAAACAACCGGATGTAAGGATGGAAACCCTTATTACAGCTGGATTAAATTACGTAAGTAGAAATACCGATGATATGTTTAAATAAAAAACGTCAAAGGAAATAAGATCCACTGCGACAAACGACGTGTTTATAAAGGGATCTCAACCAATCAGAACCGATCGCTTTATAACGATTGGAAATCCTAAGAAGATCTTTCCACAAAAGTATTTAATTTGATCTGGTAATCTCATCAGACTTGTTATCATTATGATTATTAGTATTATTATCGTTGTTGTAGTAAGGGACGACAAGACCTTCCAGTGATTTTTTTATAAGTATATTTGCATTATTAGTCGTCAGAAAATAATACAATAAAGGGTCTTTATGTTTTCTGCATTTGGGAATGTTATTGTTCTTTGTATGCCTTTAGTATTATTATCATTATTTATTATTATTGTTATTATTCGAATGTTGATGGTAATTCATTTTATACCTCTTTTCGAAGGTAAAGAACCTCTCTCTCTCTCTCTCTCTCTCTCTCTCTCTCTCTCTCTCTCTCTCTCTCTCTCTCTCTCTCATTTCCATGATACGAAAAAATGTTAAGAAAAATTTACTGTACAAATTTAATAATAATAATAATAATAATGATAATAATAATAAATGATTGTTTCCCTCGCGTTTCTTCTCTGTTCAGTGAACACTGATGACGATAAAAGGAACATTAAAACTTCAAATAACAACTAATCACGAGGAATTTATTTATAGAGCAGGAAACTTCGCTGTTCTATTGTTAATATTGTTGTTCATAATGAACAAATATAATAAAGGAGCAAGACTAAAGACCATGACCTTAAAAACCCCTCCACCGTGACCTTGAAAAAACCCTCAGCCATGACCTTGAAAAAACCCTCAGCTATGATCTTAACAAACCTCCTCCATGACCTTAAAAAACCCTTCGCCATGACCTTGAAAAAACCCTCAGCCATGACCTTAAAAACTCAATCGTGACCTTGAAAAAACCCTCAGTCATGATCTTAAAAAATTCTCCACCATGACCTTGAAAAAACCCTCCACCGTGACCTTAAAAAAACTCTCCTTCATGACCTTAAAAACCCCTTCACCATGATATAAAAACCCCTCAACCATGACGTTAAAAAACCCTCAGCCATGACCTTGAACAAACCCTCAGCCATGACCTTCAAAAAAAAAATTCAACAAAACGAAATGCTGAAAACAGTGAGAAAATAAACAAGGCGAGAAAGGAGAAGAAAAGAATAAAATTATTAAACAAAAACAGACGGATGTCAATGGAAATGATTAATAATTGATGCAGTGCATCTGGATTTTCTTATACTATTATTATTATTATTATTATATGGAACAAGCCTACGGTAGCCACTGACGTTAAATTCAAGCTTTCAAAGGATAAGGTGTTATCTGAAAGAAGTAACCGAAGATAATAGCAAATACAGAAAGAAGAGATAGTAATTAGAAAAGAAAAAAAATATTATGAAATTACTACGTGATTCTGTTCGTAGGCCAAAACGAGCAACTTCATGTCACTATAATCTAAACGTACAGCAAAACCGAAAGAAGAGAGAGAGAGAGAGAGAGAGAGACCAAAATAGTTAAAGAAACGAAAAGTTAGAATCTAGATATTCGGTACAATTAGACAGAGACAAACCAGGTAAGAGGGAGAGAGAGAGAGAGAGAGAGAGAGAGAGAGAGAGAGAGAGAGAGAGAGAGAGAGAGAGAGAGCCTACCTCGGAAAAAAAGGTAGAAAGGTTTAATGACATCCAGTCACGAACTTCTTCTGCCAGAGGGAAAAAAAATCTATAAATCACCAATTTAAAAAATTACACTAAAAGGAATATAATCCGCTTACGAGGACCGTTTCCTCTGGGCTGTGTGATATTACATCCAACACAAAGCCAAGAAAATTACGGAATGAAATCACTGCAGTGACTAAAAGGCAGTTATTGTTAATGTTATTATTGTTATTTTCTTTCTCCGGACTTTGACCTCGAATAATTTCGACAGTGGGAATATTTGACTTCAAATTGAACATCGAGATTGGACAGTGATGTGGAAAGGAAAGTTCGAAAGCTCCACCTAAGTTATACAGCAGAAAAACGCACATAAAGAATTCACCTTTTTTCCTGTATATCACCATTAAGCTTTCTTCATCTACTAATAATAATAATAATAATAATAATAATAATATTATTATTATTATTATTAGTGTTATTATTATTATTATCATTATTTGCTTCAGTGATGGGTCTAATAATAATAACACACACACACACACACACACACACACAATAATACCTATTATTATTATTATTATTATTATTATTATTATTATTATTATTATCAGACCCGCCACTGAAACAAAACTACCGACAACAAACCTTCGAAACGGATGACGTCATACACATGACAACACCAAAACTCATCCAACTTTACGGATGAATAAAAAACAACCACCCAAATAAAACCCACACGTGCTTGAAAGGAGGACGTCATCCGGAGCGCCTCTTGAAATGCTTTCACGGGTGATACTCAGCCATGTCACCCGGAAAGCACCCTCGAAATCCTCTCGCGGATGATGCTAATGGATGCCATCCAACAGACGCGCTGGATATCAGTCAGTAAACACTTGATGCATAATTTGACACCGACGAGAGTCGGGAGCAGCTCGAGATAAACGGGGAAATAACATCGCTGGCAGACGAGGATGGACGGTAGATGGGGGATAGATGGGGGATACATGGGGACAGATGGGGACAGATGAGAATAGAGGGGGGATAGATGGGGACAGATGGGGGATACATGGGGACAGATGAGGATAGAGGAGGGATAGATGGGGGATAGATGGGGACAGATGGGGGATACATGGGGACAGATGAGGATAGAGGGGGATACATGGGGAAAGATGGGGATAGATAGGGACAGATGAGGATAGAGGGGGTAGATGGGGGACAGATGAGGATAGAGGGGGTGATAGATGGGGACAGATGAGGATAGAGGGGGGGATAGATGGGGACAGATGAGGATAGAGGAGGGATAGATGGGGATAGATGGGGACAGATGAGGATAGAGGAGGGATAGATGGGGATAGATGGGGACAGATGAGGATAGAGGGGGATAGATGGGGGATAGATGGGGACAGATGAGGATAGAGGAGGGATAGATGGGGATAGATGGGGACAGATGAGGATAGAGGGGGTGATAGATGGGGACAGATGAGGATAGAGGGGGATAGATGGGGGGATAGATGGGGACAGATGAGGAGAGGAGGGATAGATGGGGACAGATGGGACAGATGAGGATAGAGGGGGTGACAGATGGGGACAGATGAGGATAGAGGGGGATAGAGATGGGGGATGATGGGGACACATGAGGATAGAGGAGGGATAGATGATAGATGGGGACAGATGAGATAGAGGGGGGTGATAGATGGGGGACAGATGAGGATAGAGGGGATAGATGGGGGGATGATGGGGACAGATGAGGATAGAGGAGGGATAGATGGGGACAGATGGGGACAGATGAGGATGAAGGAGATAGATGGGGACAGATGGGGGATAGATAGGGATAGATGAGGATAGAGGGGCGGGATAGATAGGGGAGATTTGGGATAGATGGGGGAAGGGGGGGATAGATGGAGGAGTGTACTTTGCGGTTGAGTGAGGAATTTTAGATTGATGGGAGGATGTACTTTGGGCTTGACTGAGGAATTTTGGATAGATGGGAGGAATTTTAGATAGACAGGAGGTTGCACTTAAGGGTTGAGTGAGGAATTCTGGCTAGATGGGAGGAATTTTAGAAAACGGGAGGAATTTTAGATAGATAGGAACTCTGGACAGATAGAGGGAAGTTTAAATAGGAGGAATTTAAATAAATAGAAGGAATTTTGCATAGACAGGAGGAATTCTGGATAGACAGATGGATGGGAGGATGCACTTTGGGTAGAATTAGGATTTAAGATTGAGAAGAGGAATCTGAGATAGATAGAAGTATATACGTTGGGTCTGAATGAGGGATTTGAAATAGATAAGAGGACGTATTTCGGGTTGGAAATTATTTTCAAATGAGTTTTTTCAGTATCACCGACTTAATTGGACAAACGACATGCTGGATGCTTGAAAATTTTAATTAATTGCTCTACAGTACACTACTGTAGGAGCTTAACAGCCCGTTAAAGTTCAGCGGTATGCTAGAGAGAGAGAGAGAGAGAGAGAGAGAGAGAGAGAGAGAGAGAGAGAGAGATCATCACATTTCTGTTTCCCGCCAAACGAACAAAATTGTTAGGAAGTCAGCAGATCTGTCATATACCCGGTTTCTCTTTCTCTTCTTCCTTTCTTCTTTCTCTTCTTTCTCTCTCTCGAGAGAGAGAGGAGAGAGAGAGAGAGAGAGAGAGAAAGAGAAGAGAGAACACCCAATTATCCAAATTGTAGCAAGAAAAAAAGATCTCTCCTATTCCGTGTTTTCTCACTTTTTTAAGAGAGAGAGAGAGAGAGAGAGAGAGAGAGAGAGAGAGAGAGAGAGAGAGAGAGAGAGAGAGAGAGAGAGAGATAAATCATTCAACATAAATGCTATCTAGTTTATGAAAATTTCTTTTCTCCTTCCTTTTCTTAAATCTTCAGCTGAAAACCATTATGGACAGAGTCAAGACTATTAACCCAAGAGGGCTCCAAAAGAAATCAGCCTGCAATGCGAGAGACAAATAAAAGGAAATGGTGATGAATGAATAAATATGAGGGAATAGAAAATAAAACCGATACAACTGAATCCAGGAGACCTCAACACAGAGCAAGAATGAATTCGCTCATCCCTTAAACATTTGGAGGTCAGATGATCCCACAACTGCACTAGGCAAACCATTCCATATTTTAGTTGTATCTAAAATAAAACTCCTAGCAAACTGCTTAGTATTACACCTGATACTAGAAAATGACACCTGTTTGCAGAAGCAGCCAGTCTGCAAATTCCTGAAATGTGTTAGTATTGCACAAGCCCCGGTTTTTTTGCCATGCCCCCGGGTTAGGTTAGGTAAAGTACTTTCTATTGCCGCGGGTAATTTGGGTGTGGGAAACATAATGAGATTATTTTCAAGAAAATACAATGGTTAGTTTATAAGATATGGCGTCCCGCTGTTTTCAGGGAAAGGTCCCAGTACGCGGTTACATCTCGGGAAAATGCAGCTCGCCTAGTGTTGCGACCAAAAACACTTGGGGATTTTTTTTACCATTAAATGATAACTGACGGAAATTATACTCTGAAAAAATAATTCTCCACAATAATACACACTGGGAAGTTTCACCATAACCAGTTTGGGGCCGTCGTGAAGTCAAATCAAGTGCCCATGGCTTTGATGGTCAGTGGTTGGATGGGTGACCAGCAATATTGTTTGTTTAAAAAGATGGTCTCTTGAGCAATGAGGTTAAGCATCACTGAGTCAGGGTAGTTCTCGGACAGGTGAACACCAGTAAAGATTGCGTCCCAAAATCAACGCTTAAAAACTTCAGGGAGACTTGAGGACCAGTTTTGAGAGGCGGTGGGTTACATTGAGGCCCTAAACACCAACTCAGCGATTGTCTCTAATTAGTCCCACCCGCAGTCAAAATTAATGGGAAAATAACATTAATAAATGAAGAGAGAGAGAGAGAGAAAAAAAACTTGAATATACCGCAAAAATGACACCATCCTCTAAATTCTTGGTACATTCTTCTCGGTTTAGTTGGAGGGTAGCAGAGACCATAATGTCAACAGGTGGCGGGGAATGTTGTAGAGGAGGGGAGGGCTGAGGGTAGGAGTAGGGTCAACCTCAACCTCAGAGACAATCTATGTACATAACTCATTCCCCGTAGGGAGGTAGTGCCGTCAGTGCACCTCATGGATGCACTGTAGGCATTACTAAATGTTCTTTGTAGCGCCCCTTCGGCCCCTAGCTGCAACCCCTTTCATTCCTTTACTGTACCTCCATTCATATTATCTTTTTCCATCTTGCTATCCACCCTCTCCTAACAGTTATTTCATAGTGCAACTGCGAGGTTTTCCTCCTGTTACCCAACCTCATAGGTTCCAGTGCTTGGCCTTTCGCTTAAACTTTATATTCCATTCCATTCCTACATGACTCATTTATAGATAACGACAGGAATTTTAAAGAATATGCGGAAAGTTATTAGGTCTTTTGTCTTTTCAATATCTGGGGAATGCGAGGCGAAAGTTATCCTTCTATTTTTTTTAATGTTTTGTTGTATTAAAAAAAGATGCCCCTTTTCAAGTAAAATATGCTTATACATTTTTTGTGTTCTCAAGTAATAGATACGCGCTAATTTGGACATTCTTACGGATAGATGTAGTGTATTTGTTCTTCTGAAGAGAACTTGTAATACTGTACTTTGTACTCGGAGAATATGCTTATATATATATATATATATATATATATATATATATATATATATATATATATTTCTTTTTTTTTTAAAACGAACCTAATATTGTTCTTCACACTTCCTAGGTCAGTGGTGAATTTCTGAGTTAACATTAGTATGAGTTGCTAGCTTTTCCTGTCACTTGTATAAATATATCTATATATACATTATATATATATATATATATATATATATATATATATATATATATATATATATATACATATATACATATATATACAGTATGCCATAAAATGTTTATGAACAATAGCATGTATAGTATCCGAGCACATACTAATTTGCATAATGCATAGAAACAGCCTGCGCGAACGCACACACACACACACACACACACACACACATATATATATATATATATAAATATATATATGGCCCATGTGTGCCAACAGAGTGAGTGAATATATATATATATATATATATATATATATATATATATATATATATATTGTCGCCGGGATATAACCCAGTTCAGAGTAAGGGCCTTACAAATTAAATATTGAACCCGAGAGCACCACCTGGCGAATAGCCTCAGCTGGAATCAGCTAGTCACCTTATTACTCACTGTTGTTATAAGTTGGAACCTGAGAGTAATGCACTAAGGACTGGGTTAGTTAATCATATATGACCTGTCATAGTGAATAAGATAGAACATCAACATAGCCATTTTTTTTTTTTTTTCAAGTCAGTTGGAAAAAACACCTCGAACCGACGCAATGACCACAGATTCGAATCGAATAAGACAGAAAACACAACAGAAATTTTCCACGTCGGAGGTCACCACTGGTGAATTAACTGCACTAAAGGAGCTCAAGCAACTGCTTGGTATTACCAGCGAGTTTCAACTCTCCGACTCCAGCAATAATAGACAACATTTCATTCGAATTATCCTTCTGGAGTGAATAAGATAGAAATCATCAACACACAATCACGTGAACAGAAATAAATTTCGACCCACGTCGGAAACCCAGGTCTCTCAGGTGAAAGCAAGGGCGTTACCCACTAGTTGGAACCTGAAGGGATAATGAATGAAATGTTGTCTATTGGGTCATTATTGAGTCGGGAAGTTGGGAAAACCTGGTATGCAAGCAGTTAGTCCCAGGTAATCTCTTGGGTGCAGTTGCTCTCAGGTTCCAACTTCTTTAGACTTGTATGGCCCAGTGGTAACGCCCTACCTGAGAGACCTCGATCCTGACGTGAGTCAGAAATTTATTTCTGTTCCACACGTGATTGTGTGTTGATGATTTCTATCTTATTCACTCAGAAGGGATAATTCAATCTGAATGAAATGTTGTCTATTGGTCATTGCTGAGTCGGGATTGGGAAAATCCGCTGGTATGCAAGCAGTTAGCTTGCTCAGGTAATTCTTTGGGTGCAGTTGTCAGGTTCCAACTAGACTTGTATGGCTCCAGTAACGCCTTGCTTTCCACCTGAGAGACCTATCCCGGGACGTGTCAGAAATTTATTTCTGTTCCACACGTGATTGTGTGTGATGATTTCATCTTATTCACTCAGAAGGGATAACGAATGAAATGTTGTCTATTGGGTCATTGCTGAGTCGGGAAGTTGGGGAAAACTTCGGCTGGTATGCGCAGTTAGCTTGCCCAGGTAAAGTTGCTCAGGTTCCAACTTCTTTTAGACTTGTATGGCCCAGTGGGTAACGCCCTTGCTTTCACCTGAGAGACCTGGGTTCGATCCCCGACGTGAGTCAGAAATTTATTTCTGTTCCACACGATTGTGTGTTGATGATTTATCTTATTCACAGAAGGGATAATTCGAATGAAATTTGGGTCATTGCTGAGTCGGGAATGGTATGCAAGCAGTTAGCTTGCCCAGGTAATTCCTTTTGCAGTTGCTCTTCCAACTTTTTAGAACGTGGGTAACGCCCTTGCTTTCCACCCGAGAGACCTGGGTTCGATCCCGACGTGAGTCAGAATTTATTTCACACGTGATTGTGTGTTGATGATTTCTATCTTATTCACCAGAAGGGATAATTCGAAATGAAATGTTGTCTATTGGGTCATTGCTGAGTCGGGGAAGTTGGGGAAAACTGCTGGTATGCAAGCAGTTAGCTTGCCCAGGTAATTCTCAAGGTGCAGTTGCTCAGGTTCCAACTTTTAGACTTGTATGGCTCCAGTGGGTAACGCCCTTGCTTTCCACCTGAGAGACCTGGGTTCGATCCCGGACGAGTCAGAAATTTATTTCGTTCCACACGTGATTGTGTGTTGATGATTTCTATCTTATTCACTCCAGAAGGGATAATTCGAATGAAATGTTGTCTATTGGGTCATTGCTGAGTCGGAAGTTGGGGAAAACTTCACATGCAACAGTTAGCTTGCCCAGGTAATTTCTTGGGTGCAGTTGCCTCAGGTTCCAACTTCTTTTAGACTTGTATGGCCCAGTGGGTAACGCCCTTGCTTTCCACCTGAGAGACCTCCGTTCGATCCCCGACGTGAGTCAGAAATTTATTTCTGTTCCACACGTGATTGTGTGTGCTGATGATTTCTATCTTATTCACTCAGAAGGGATAATTCGAATGAAATGTTGTCTATTGGGTCATTGCTGAGTCGGGAAGTTGGGGAAAACTTCGCTGGTATGCAAGCAGTTAGCTTGCCCAGGTAATTCCTTTATGCAGTTGCCTCAGGTTCCAACTTCTTTTAGACTTGTATGGCCCAGTGGGTAACGCCTTGCTTTCCACCTGAGAGACCTGGGTTCGATCCTGACGTGAGTCAGAAATTTATTTCTGTTCAACGTGATTGTGTGTTGATGATTTCTATATATATATATATATATATATATATATATATATATATATATATATATATATATATATATATATATACATATACACACACACACATTTGTCAAGAGAGACAGACAGACACAGAGACATAGAGAAAGAGAGAGAGAGAGAGAGAGAGAGAGAGGTAATCGGACCCTCGCAACTCACAACAGCCTTGTAGTGAATGTTATCATCTGCCAAGGGATAATACATTAAGCCCAGAACCGACCGGGCAGAGTGAGCGGGCCCTGCTTATGTCGAGTGCCCAGGCCGCCGAGAGGGCAGAGTCCTAGTAGTGTGGTAAGGGGCACGGGCCTCAAGTTACCGTGCCCCTAGTCTCGTTCCTTCCCTCCTTCTGTCCACTGGTGGCCAGTATATCTTCGTTCTCTTTAATTTTGGGATTAAGTCTTCCACGATAATTATCTCGGCTTGTTTAATAATATTCCTCCTCTTTTTTACATAGACACATCTCTCTCTCTCTCTTTCTATATATCTATATATATATATATATATATATATACAGTATATATATATATATATATGTGTGTATATATATTATATATATATATATTATATATATATATACATATACATACACAAATTTATAGCCGGTGCTCAAAGTCACTAACTATCGTTGTTTCTAAACCCGAGTAACGGTCGGAATTCTGTCGGGGACGAGGCATTTATCAATAATTATAATTCTTTGGGGGGTAATGTTATCCTCAAGGGATAGTGAATCTGACATAAAACGATATTTGTGGCATAAAATTCGTGCATAAAAAGTCACACATGTATACGTTACAAAAATCCATATGTGTGTGTGTATATATATATATATATATATATATATATATATATATATATATATATATATATATATATTTATATTTATATGTATATATACATATATATATATGTATATATATACATATATATGTATATAAAATTTTATATTTTATATATAACAGTATATAAACAGAAATGTATATACACACATACATGTAGATGACAGACAGATATATAAATAGATAAATGTTTACCATTCTCTTACTCCATTTTGTCTGTCTGTCTGTCTGTTTGTCTGTCTGTCTGTCCATCCGTCTGCCTCCTCAGTGATCCCCCAGATGACCGCATTATCAGAGCAAAGAAACACCGGACAGGTAACCCGATCTCAGAGAGGTAACGAGATCCAAAGGCATCACCTACGATGTGTTCGCCGGTAATAATTAATGAGAAGGATTGTCATCTTGGAAGCAACCTTGAATTGATGGACAGACATCATGAATGGAAGCAAGGGGAAAGACCTTCATTATTAAAAGGGGTGGGGATTTTCGTGAATGAAATGTGCTGAGAAATTCAGTAGTGAAGCGAACAAGGACTTTTGTTACGAATTAAACAAAGACCTTTATTAATAACATATAAAGGCTTTCATCACGAAATAAATGCTAGAACTTTCACTATCATGCAAGTAATGTATCACGAATTAAATGCAAAGACCATCACTAATTTAACATGCATCACGAATTAAATGCAAAGAACTTCACTGATGAAACATGGTTTTATATAAGCAATTAAATGCAAAGACCATCACTATCAAACATTCAAAGGCTTCCATCACGAATTAAATGCAAAGGCCTTCACTAATTTAACATTAAAGGAATTCCAACACGAGTTAAATGCAAAAGTCTTCACTAATGAAACGCGCAAGAAATTTCCAACAAGAATTAAATGCAAAGAACGTCACTAATTTAACATGCACAGACTTGCATCAAGAGTTAATTGTACCTAATAAGCTTCACTAATGAAACAGGCAAAGATTTCCAACACATGAAATATATGCAAAGGCCTTCACTAATGAAACATGCAAGAAATTTCCAATGAGAATTAAATGCATCACTAATTTAGCATACAAGGACTTCCATCACGAACTAGTTGTAAAGACCTTCACTAATGAAACATGGGCTTTCATCACAAATTAATTGCAAAGATCATCACTAATGAAACATCCAATGACTTCCATCATGATTTAAATACAAAGACCTTCACTAATTTTACATGCAATGACTTCCTTCACGAACTGAATTCAAAGACCCTCACTGTTGAAACGTGTGAGGACTTCCTTCACGAATCAGATGCGAAGACCTTCACTAGCTGCATAAAGACATCTTAACTTCTCGAGAAGTTAAGATGGCACTGTGGCTATTAAAAAAGAATATATATATATATAAAATGTATCAGTAAACAGTCATATATATACATACACAGAATATATAGTTATAAACAGAATTATAATAATATTTAACTCTGATTTCATTAGTTTCCTAATTGCTCACTTGTTGAGGACTCATTTCCATAATTTTGATATTCATTCTTTTTATTTGATTTAAATTTACATCAAGCACTTTCATTGCGAATTGTGCCAAAACCTTCTCAAATGAAAAGTCTAAAAAGGGGGAGTTCACGTGAACGAAATTCGCGAAGATATAATTAATAACAGAAAAGAGACAATAATGTCCCCAATTTTAATATAAGGGGGAAATGACTGTTTCAAGCATGAAATGAGTTGAATTGGATTGAATATAGAGTTTAGGCCAAAGGTCGAGCACTGGGACCTATGAGGTCATTCAGCGCTAAAACGGAAACTGACGTAAAAGGTCTGAAAGGTGTAACAGGAGGAAAACTTCGCACTTTCACTATAAATCAATCGTTAGAGAGGGTGGAAAGTAAGATGGAAGAAAGAGAATATGGAAGGGAGTACAGTGACAAAACGAAAGGGGCTGCAGCTAGGGACCGAAGGCACGCTGCAAAGAAATGCCTACAGTGCACCGCATGAGGTGCAATGACGGTACTAACTCCTTAAGGGGAGCGTGAAATGAGTGAAGTCTTGTACTAGAAATAAAGAGAAATGAACTTTACTTTTGAAAGTCATGACTGGAATTTCCCTTTTCTCTGAAATCATTTTATATAAAAATATTTGTTGATATTCTCGGAAGCATAAATTGACTCAGTAAATTATCACAACCGCAATAGGAAAGTGTCACAAAACGCAAGCATAAGAATTCTCGTAAAACAAACATTTAATAATAATATCGACATATAAATTTCTAACTCACATCGGAATCGAACCCAGGCCTTTCAACTGAAAACCAAGGGTGCTACCAACTGAACCACAAAAGCCATAAAAGAACTCGCTGGTATGCTAGGCAGTAAGCCTGCCCAAGTAAGAGCCTTAGGTACGGTGATACTTAGGTTCCTACTTGTTTTATGATTTGTGTGGTTTAGCTGGCAGCGCCCTTGCCTTTCAATTGAAAGACCTTGGTTTGATCCGATGTGAGTCAGAAATTTATTTCGGCTCCACAGGTGATTGTGTGTTGATTACTTGTATAGTAGTATATATATATATATATATATATATATATATATATATATATATATGTGTGTGTGTGTATGATATATATTAAACAGTGGGCCCAGAAGACACACTGGCCATATGTCATATATATTATATACCTGTCCCCCACCGGCCGTCAGCCTGAGAAACAGGAGATCAGCACACACTCCAACGAGCCTATAGAGGCCAAGGAGGATATTAACTATATATATATATATATATATATATATATATATATATATATATATATATATATATATATATATCTCCCAAGACCTCTAATAGACAAAACTCACTTAATAAAAACCTCCCCTCCGACATCCCACAGCAAGGTCTGGTCAAACACGCCACCCGTGATCTTTCCCAGCCAAGTTAACAAGTAAACCAATTAGATTACCTGTCAAGGTAAAACCCTTTCATTTTGCCGTACAGCGTTTCACCTTACACCCATTTGGGACAAGGCTCTCTTTGCCCTGATTTGGGATACCCGCAAGGAGACCCGCACTTTTGTTCCGGGGACTAGGGACGTGTCTTGGAGCAAGGTAACTTGAGAGAGGTTGGTTGCTCACTCGGACGGAAAAGTAGCGGCAGCGGATCGGGAAATCGAGCGATCGCATTCTTTGCTCCTTCGCCTCTCTCCTCCCACAAACCACAACCCTCTGAAATTAGTTGGGGCATGGCCTGGTGAGGTCTAGGCTTCCGGATTGTAATGGGCGGGATGGTATGTGGCATGATAATTTTCTAGAGGTATGGATATATATATATATATATATATATATATATATATATATATATATATATATATATATATATATAAATTTCTTTTACTGTTAATGGTGTTCTGTGAAATATAACAGGCCTTTTTGATTATAAATAAATATAAATATAAATATATATATATGTATATACACAGTATATATATATATATATATATATATATATATATATATATATATATGTATATATGTATACATATATATACACACATACATACCCTACATACACACAACGCAAGCACCCACACTTCCACATGCTTTACAGCACATACACATAACAAAAAAAAAAAGTCCTCAAAAGAAATATAATTTCCTCTCCTTAAGCATCGTCTGATCTCTCCCGCATTCCGGAGGGCGAATTTCCCCCGCGTACAACAGATCTCGCGACGCGCAGCTGCTCAATTTGCCGAGAAGTAATGAGAGAGAGAGTATTCTTTTTTTATTTATTTATTTATTTTTTTTGTCCCGCTATGAAAGAAGAAGGATTGCGGACTTCACTGCCTGGTCGGAATCGGTCAGAATGTTTTAGTGTATTTTCATTTTGAAAAGGAATAATTTTCGATGCGCATTGTACTGTGAACATATGCATTATATTATAAATGTATACGGAAATATATACATTATATTATATGTATATATAATATACATACATACATATATATAATATACATAATTATATATATATTATAATATATAATGAAAAAGTCTAGAATACACTGTATTAAATTTCCTGCACATTAAATCTCCGTATATGATGTAATGTAAATGTATTACATCATAGAGCTTTGGTATGCAGGAAGTTTAAAAACACGAATTTTTATGTATGCAAATGTATAAAAAGAATGAATAAAAAAATTCTAGTAAAGACTTCATACAGAGACGTGATGTAAAATTTAAAATCTAATAAAAAGTATGAATATTAAAATTATGGAAATGAGTCAACAACAAAATGAACAATTAGGAAACTAATGAAAATCAGTAGCAGAGAACATGCACAGAAAACCATTATTCTTAAATAAAATATGGACGCAATCATTAGCACAAGCATCAATAACACGCCAAAAATTTTTTTTATTTTTTATAATTTTTTTTATTTTTATATATTCACTATTGAATATCTCTTTGCGAGGTTCCTTTATCAATGCTTGCAAATTTTGAACAATAAAACAAAAACGCATGTCTCCCGTAAGGGGGTTGTGCCGTCAATGCACCTCATGCGGTGCACTGTAGGCATTACTTGGTTCTTTGCAGCGTGCCTTACTTAGGCCCCTAGCTGCAACCCCTTTCGTTCCTTTTACTGCACCTCCTTTCATATTCTCTTTCCTCCATCTTGCTCTCCACCCTCTCCTAACAATTGACTCATAGTGCAGCTGCGAGGTTTTCCTCCTGTTACACCTTTCAAACCTTTTACTGTCAATTTCCGTTTCAGCGCTGAATGACCTCATAGGTCCCAGTCCTTGGCCTTTGGCCTAATTTCTATGTTCAATTCATGTCGCTGTATCTCAGGCATACTGATATTCAATGACATTCATTTAATCGAGAAAGCTGTATACATTTTTCAAGCAATGAAAATTATGCATTTTAAAAATTTAGGTTTTGCAAAATATTTAAAATCATCCATAAAGAACAAACATAAAACCGTTCGATGCAAGATTTTTAACTTGAAGCTCAAAGTTCGAGAAGGAACTTATTACACACAGACAAACACACACACATATACATACATTATGTATATATATATATATACATATATATAAATATAAATGTATATATATAATATATGTATTATATATATATATATATATATATATATATATATATATATATATATATATATATATATATATATATATATATATACATATACATACATATGCATACACAGTATACATACTTGTAAACAGAGAACCATTACATTACTACCTCTATTTCCCATTGAAATATTAGACACCAATACAACATCAAAATCACCAACAGACAAACGCAAATAAAAGTCCCGAAAAGTAGGCCCTCCCTAACATTAACCCTCTCGTGTCGGGAAGTAATAAAAACTTTACTAATTTTCCGAAGGGAAGATATTTTCCCGTTTTTTCCCTCTTTTCTTTCTTTCCCTTTTGTTCCCAGCTAAAAAAAAAAGAGCTTGCCGGATTCGCTGGTCAGCTTAAGGGAATCATTTTTGTTTTATTATTATTATTATTATTATTATTATTATTATTATTATTATTATTATTATTATGCTCTGTCAAAAGTATACGTCTGTCAGAGACATTGCTGCTTTTGCAACAGCAATATAATAATAATAATAATAATAATAATAATAATAACTGTATCATTATTGTTGTCATAATTACAATTGTTAGTATCATTCGCAATTATAATAATCAATTATCGTTACTGCAAGATATTAAGAATGATAAGACTAAACATCATCATAATAATAATAATTGTATTATTCTTATCATAATTAAAATTGTTATTAATATTCGCAGGAATAATAATTAATTATCCTTATTATGAAAGTATCGATAACTATAATCATTATAATAATAACAACTGTATCAATAATATTATTATCGTAATTAAAACTGATATTAACATTCGCAATGATAATAATCAACTATCAGTGTTATAAGAATATCAATAGTAATAATTATCAACATAATAACAAGAACTGCATCATTGTTATTATTATTGTCATAACTACAACTGTCATTAACATTCGCAATGATACAACACTTACATTAAAAAAAGAACATCTAACAAATCCTAAATACATCCCAAATCTCAAACGCCCCGCCTTGTAAAAAAAAAAAAGACCCGGCTTGTAAAAAAAAAAAAACCCGGCTTGTAAAAAAAAAAAATTTATTTTGTACCAAATCACAGTCGAACAATTTTTTTTACGCTATGAAAAAATACAAGAAATAAACGAATATTTCGGCGAAAAAAAATACACAGGAACAGCGCTCCGAAAATGCGGGGGGGGGGGCCTAAAACTCACAGGAAAACAGACTGGAAAATGTGGGAAACTGTCTATTTTCATTTGTGTTCATCAGTGTTCGATTAGAAGGCAGAACCGAGCCAACGGTAATTTCGAATGAGCGCTAGTACATTAAATACAGGTATGCGATGCGTGCATGAATACTTTAGTGCATGTATTTAACAATATGTATATATACATACATATATATATATACATATATATACATATATGTATATATATACACACATATATATATATATATATATATATATATATATATATATATATATATATATATATATATATATATCACACATTACCACAGGTGAAAAAATAAGAGACGGGGTGTAGGTCCTGACCGGTTTCGACTTTATTTCAAGCCATCACCTGTGGTAATGTGTGATAAATGAACTATGTAAAAAGGGATATAATCATATATATATATATATATATATATATATATATATATATATATATATATATATATACCCACATATAAAATGCATTCATATCAAATCACTAATAAACCTCCAAATAATAGCCTAGTATACATACAAACGCATGATGATAATAATAGGCAGAGTGCGCGCGCATGTACAACCATGCCTATCACATAAGATCTCCACTTAAGTCAAAAATTGCGCTACTACGAGTCTCTACGAGTATTATTATTATTATTATTATTATTATTATTATTATTATTATTATTATTATTATTATTATTCGATAAAAGAAAAACTATTGTGCTACTTTGTCTGTCCGTCCGCACTTTATTCTGTCCGCACTTTTTCCTGTCCGTCCTCAGATCTTAAAACTATTGAGGTCAGAGGGCTGCAAATTGCCATGTTGATCATCCACCTTCCAATCATCAAACATACCAAATTGCAAGCCCTCTAGCCCTCAGTAGTTTTTATTTTATTTAATGTTAAATTTAGCCACAATCGTGCATCTGGCAACGATATAGGGACAGGCAACACCGGGCCGTGGTTAAGATTCCTTGGGGGCGGCTCACAGCAGCATTAAACCGAGACCACCGAAAGATAGACATATTTCCGGGTCGCCTTGATTATAAGCTGTAGGATTGTACAGAAAAACTCGACTGCGCTGAAGAAACTCCATAATTTTACTTGTTTATTCTTTTCGCCAATTTCCTCCGCGCGAATATTTCGCAGACGACCCCCGGGGCAAAAATGAAGCGCGACGCCTCTTCTCCCGGGACGCGAAACTCCGGTAATTACGCTTTACATTGCAAATTAATGATCGTCGCTTAATTATGACTCTGCGAGAAGGATTATATGATCAAGATTAAAAATGCCTCGCTGTCTTAGGATTCACTCGAGCTCCATTACGAGACTTACATAAACATGCTTGGATTCATGGACACCTAGTCCCCGCCCCCTCACCCTTCGTTCCTCCAATCCCCGGCCCCTACCCTGGTCCCTCCCCAAAAGTATCCACCGGCCCTCGGAAAAAAAAGGGATAATTTGGAAGTTGACTCAGTAAAAGCTCGTTCTTTTTATTAGTTGCGCTTCGATAGGCTTGTACTAGAACTGTTCTTTATGATTATATCTTATAAAATATTCGTTTGTGTAACTTCATATATACTTGAAACGTGGTCACTTTGGTACGCATAGAAATGAATATAAAAAAATGCAGAGAACAACACATATATATATATATATGTCTATATATATATATATATATATATATATATATATATATATATATATATATATATATAAAATTCTGACTCGCATCTGGATAGAACCCAGGTATTTCAATTGAAAGACAAGACCGCTGCCAACCAAGCCACACGATTGAAAGACCTGGGTTCGATGCTGATGCGAGTCAGAAATTTATGTCCGTTCCACGTGATTGTGTGTTGATTATTTCTAATATATATATGTATATACTCCTTCCACACATATATAAATATAAATATATATTATTTATATATGTATATATATGTATATATATTATATATATAAATATATATATATATATATATATATATATATATATATATATATATATATATATGTGTGTGTGTGTGTGTATATAACTATTCGTTCAGACGGCACAGACCTTATTCAAACTGCCCAACTTTTGACCAAATGAAGCAACCGGATATGACACAAAGAAAATATTTTTCAGACGCACCCATTCAAATTAACAGAGCCAAAAATAACGTTTCCTTTCTGAGGAATTTTCCAACGAACAGAATGGCCAAGCGTGAATGAGGAACTGATTTAACTGAATATAGAGCTTAGGCCAAAGGCCAAGTACTGGGACCTAATGAGGTCATTCAGCGCTGCAACGGAAATCGACAGTAAGAGGTTTGAAAGGTGTAACAGGAGGAAAACCTCGCAGTTGCGCTATGAAGCAATTGTTAGGAAATGGGTGAAAAGTAAGATGGAAGAAAGCGAATATGAAAGGAGGTACAGTAAAAGGAACGAAAGGGGTTGCAGCTAGGGGCCGAAGGCACGCTGCAAAGAACCTTAAGCAATGCCTACAGAGCACGGCGTGAGGTGCATTGACGGCACTACCCCGGTATGGGGTTTGTTAGGTCTCATCAATTTCATGTATTATTCAAACCAGACTTTAATAGCTATTATACCCATTTCAGAAAAATTAACGTTGATTATTATTATTATTATTATTCATTCATACCAAACGTGTAAAACACCAATGCTTATCAAAGTGCGCAATCGAGTTTTCTGTACAGCCGCTACAGCGTATAATCAAGGCCGCCGAAAATAGATCTATCTTTCGGTGGTCTCGGTATCATGAGCCGCAGCTCATGAAACTCTAACCACGGCCCGGTGGTGGCCTATCCTATATCGTTGCCAGAAGCACGATTATGGCTAACTTTAACCTTAAATAAAATAAAAACTACCGAGGCTAGAGGGCTGCAATTTGGTATGTTTGATGAATGGAGGGTGGATGATCAACATAGCAATTTGCAACCCTCTAGCCTTCGTGGACAGAAAAAGTGCGGACGGACAGACAAAGCCGGCACAATAGTTTTCTTTTACAGAAAACTAAAGGGGAGAAGACAGATAGCAATAAAATAATAAGTGAATAAAGACTGTCTTCACCACATATGAGATCTAGTTGGTTTATTCACTCAACTTTATCGTAACAATTTAAAATGTCCAGCGGCAATGCACTCTCTGATTTCTTTGGGTCCGATCAAAAGTACATAATAATAATAATAATAATAATAATAATAATAATAATAATAATAATAATAATAATAATAATAATAATAATTTTTAAAAGCATTTTTTGGAACTACTCAATATACCTGTACGATAACCAACACAACACAGGCATATATATATATATATATATATATATATATATATATATATATATATATATAAATATATATATATAATGTATGTATATATATGTATATAATATATATATATACATGTACATGTATATATGTATGTATGTATGTATGTATAAAATCACTCTACTCACACGAAGACAGAGAGCCACTGATTAGTCTACATCATTCTGGCATAACAACAGTCAAGGTGTGATCGACGCCAACAATACATACTAACGACAATAAATAATTAAACAAACGATGCTGAAAACCGGTCACAAACCGCAGCGACAGAAAACATGTCCCTAAACTTCCAGTTGCAATTCCGAACGAACTCTAGACACGTTAACAAATTTTGAACGTCCAAGATCATCCCCATGACATTCCCCGATCAGGAAGGCTGGGAGGGTGAAATGGGTGGGGGCTGGGGAGGAAGGGGCGGAGGGGAAGAGGGGGGAAAAGAGAGGGGAGGGGAGCCTTTGCAACGGAGTCATGCAATTCATGCAAATTGACCCATAGATTCAATATTGCATCTGGAAACTCCCTTCTGTTTGTCAGAAAGTCCCCTTCCGAAGGGGAGCAAGGGGGAAGGAGGAGAGGAGAGAGAGAGAGAGAGAGAGAGAGAGAGAGAGAGAGAGAGGAAGGGGATGTTGTTGATGGGGATGGATCTGTTTTCTCCCTCATTGTTTACTAAACACAAGAGGGGAAAAGGGGAAGAAATGGGGGAAAAGAGTTAGGGGAATGGTCGAATATTAGAAATCATGAAAGGAGGAATGTGAGTTCGGGTTCTGGGGGAGGTGGGGGAAGGGAGGGGGAGGGGAGGAGGAGGAGCAGTGGATGGGGAGGATGGAAGAAGGGTAGGACGATGAGACATACGCAAATAAAAAGATAAGGCATGAAGGAGGGGAAAATGTAAAAGGAAAATAAAGAAGGATTGTTATGGGTGATTCAGCCACTCCACAGAGCCCTTGGGAATGAATTAGGCCTACTTCAAGATAGTATGAGTATTACAAACAGACCAGGGGTTGCGGGATAAGATATACACAACAGTGATAACCTATCACTCTGTCTCTCTATCTTTCTGTCACTCTCTCTCTCTCTATCTCTTTCTCTATCTTTCAAAACATTGGCTGATTCTCCTGCTGCTTCTGCTGTTGCCTTATCCTCCCCCCCACCAAACCCCCCGACAATAACTCGCAGCCTCATTGTCATGCATAGAGATCTGTTCTGTTGTTGTTAAGCGATTCACCGCCTCCAAACCTTTGCCTCTGGTTCTGATACCGCTTAGGGAATCGAGGATGTTGGCAGGTGGTGGTGGTGGCAGGGAGGGGTGTTTGCAGGTGGTGGCGGCAGGGAAGGAGAGGGGGAGGGCGGGGAGTGGCGCACAAACCCAGCCCCCCGAAATTTTGTGGAAATGCGCAAGGAGAAAATTGTTATAACACACGACGCCCACCAGCAGTAGTACGGAAATGCCTCGACCTTTCCCTTTAAAACAACGCGGAAGTCTACGGGCGATAATCCTATACACAATATATCGAAATTCAATAGTAGGCAACATCAGGAAGCTCAATCAAACGGGAGTTGCCGGTTCGTGAATTGACCTAAGTCTATCGGCGAGCCTACCTCTCCCTCCGAGGGGTAGGCTCCGAGGATCATCTGCTTTGCATATTATGTAGAGTTCCGATCAACACTCGAAGTGAGAGCCGACTATTTTTAGGCCTATTTTAGGCCTATTTTCTCTAGAGGAAAAACCTCGAAAATACTCTAGATGCAATGACAGTTTTATTGATATTTGAGAGCCGGTGGAGGTGCGGTTCTAATTTCTTCTGACTTCGGGGGGGATTTAAATTATTGCCAAGCTCATTTGCAATTGAGATAATATTATGAAAGGACATAATTTATTCTGTGCGAGAGCAGCCGCTTTCAGTGGGTGAAATTTTTTGGGAAATTTATGAAAAAGTTTGGTTGTTCCTCGATAAGTTGGCCTTTTGCCGCCAGGACCTCTTGCATCTTGCAACAGTCCGTACGGAAAAGGACAGGAGGTGAAAACCATTAGGTCATTCTGTGGAGAGAGAGAGAGAGAGAGAGAGAGAGAGAGAGAGAGAGAGAGAGAGAGAGAGAGAGAGAGAGAGAGTTATCTCACAGACGTGTCTGATATTAAATGATTCGGAAAGCCTAAGAGCATCAGCATAAAAGGGATACGCCCAATCAATACCGTCTAAGTCCTCCCACTCCAGCAACATGTTAATCAGTGGAAAGGGTGAGGGGAGGGAAATTAACTGTCATGTGCGTTTACATTTCCATACCGGTCCAAAGCCTGGATAAAAGAGGGGACTAGGCGCTGGGTAATCGTTCCTACTCCGTAAAAAGTAAACAAAGAAACTTACAGCCAATCATAGGGATTTAGTGTAAGGGGATCTTTTGTCACTGAAGGTTTAAATGTGCTTTCAACAGGTCTAAAACATTTACTAGACCTATAACGTTAAGCTGAGCTTTTGCGATCTATTTCTCAACTCGTTTCCCTCAAGTCTAGTTTGGGCCTATCGGTAGTAACTTATGTCATTAGTTATCGAAAACCTCAGTAATATTCTTTCATGTGAAGGGTAACCGAAATAAACATAAACCAATGAAAAACAGAAAACACGTGAAAACGAAGTTACGGGGCTTTCAGGAATTTGGTCACATTTATCCCAAAGAGGAAACTAGGCCTATGAACGTTGGAAAAAGCGAGGACTTGTTCATTATCAGTTTGGACAGAATATTCATGTATTTTCTGTGTATGAATCCTGTATACACTAGAACAAACATACATTCTTATGAAGATCACTAACACCAAATCAAAACCCTGGTTTGTTTGTTTTAATTAAAGACCATGTTTTCCTGTCTCTCTGTATAATTTACTTTGAACGATTCCGATTTGAAATTGCTGTAGTCTTTAATTTAGATTAATTTACCAGCAAGGGATCTTGCCCCTAAATTGTTACCCACGTTTTGATCATTCCTTCCTTATCACATCTGCTAATCACACACACACACACACACACACACACACACACACACACACACACACACACATATATATATATATATATATATATATATATATATAACATTCGTAAAGTGAAACGCAAAGGCCATTCCTTGTCTGATTTTACCCACATCTGCTGATCACCTTCCAGGAAATGTGGAGAATATGAAATGATTAGAAATGAAATATTACTCATATTCCAGTTAGGCGCACGTAACACCAAAGCTTGCATGAGACACCTATAGGTGTGTCTAAATTCATGTCATGAGATTTTCTTCTTAAATGCAAACAGATTTGCTATGTGAGTGACTGTTTTAATTCCTTAATAACTGATGTGTCCTAATTTCTTAATAAAAGAAAAAAGCGTATCTGCTTCTTTACTTCACATTTCTTTTTTATCGGAAGACAATGAGACGGGTATCTCAGTACCCTCTTCTCGCCCAAACCGGAAGAAACAAGCAGTGTCGAGTTTACAATTTGCTTTATGGGGTTGTGTTCTTTCTCGCTCTCTCTCTCTCAGAAACTGAATTCTGTCTTTTTTTTTTCTCTCCCTGGACATGCATGACGGTTGACGAAACCCATTCAGAGATGCTACTCATGAACCCGAACACACTAAAGATCGGAATTCATAAGAGAAAAGAGAGGTTAAAAAGTCTTTTACATGAGACTTAACGCGCACACGTTTCTCCTCAATGGGCAAAAACGCCAGCTAACTAGTGGATGGGCCTCTTTCATATGAAGTTAACGACAATCACTACGTCAGATCAATTATTTTTATAAGGACCGCCGGCGCGGTGATGATCGCCGCTACCTGGACTTGGTGTCTGAAAAAGACCTCGTGGCTTTGGATACAAATGTCGTGTCTCCAAACGAGTAGCAGCATTTAGAGGAAGGTTGTGGACTTCTTGGTAGGAGAAAATGCCCGGAAATGGCGAACGAGCCTCCTTTACTGAAAAGCCATCGGCAATCTCATTTTCATACATCCAAATAACAGTAGTCTCACCATTCTGCATGGGTTCGAAATCACCAGATATCTAAGGGCATAGGGCCTGCAGCCCCATACCCTGTACAACTTTTGAAAATACCAGAGGAATAAACGAATTATTCAAGTGGAACCTTCACCACTGCCTTTTGGCAAAGTAACTCAAACCTTGGATGGCACTAATACCAAGACTATGGTACTAACGAATCACTGACCACACAGCAGTTAAAATTTATGCAGGTAATGAAAAATAGAAAGTGATGCTAAGCACTCTCACTACCTCTAGAAAACTAAGCAGTTAGTCAAAACGAAACAAAATGTATTATGTTTATGTTGTCAGTTCTTAAGCCTAAGACATATATATATATATATATATATATATATATATATATATATATATATATATATATATATATATATATAAGGTGGATTAGGGTATTTTGGGGGTGGTTTGGCCATGTAGGAAAAAAAGGACGTTGAAGGCTTAATATCCAGGAAGAAAGATGAAATGTGAGGGTGAATGACGCAGTGGGTGTAGGTGGGTTAGAGTGAAATTTATAATCCTTTCATATAGGAATTTAAAGTAGCTAATGTTGGGGAGAATTCACTGTGTCAGCCGTCAATCCGGGTTTCAGCAATTAAAGTATGAATATTACATACACATTTACAGTATATAAAATGTATATATATACATATATATTTATCAAATTCATCGGGTGTAAATTTTGGTAAAATATAAAGAATGCATAAAAGGTAGACGGAAGGACAGGTTGTCAATCAAAAGGCAACGAAAAATACGAAATGGATTAAAGAGAACCCACCTCTATCTCCCAGAGGCGCAGGAGGTCCTTCGTGTTTGGTGGGCTGACGAAGGTTGGAAGTGGGCTTCCCCACGGGTTGCTTCCAGGTAACACTTGATACTATTATTAAACGATCTACAAGATTTATCGTCACAATCTGCGCCAGCACGATTATCGCGATAACCGGAAAAAAGCCTTGTGTCAGCTCGCTTGAAAGACACACTCGTGCACACATATCACGAAGACTATGGAGACTAGTTTCAAAAGCGTCGAGGCCTGTAACCGGCTCTCCAGGCCATATTTTCCCTATGCTTGTTAACTCAGAAGCTAGTTAATTTCCTTAGAGCTTAAGTATAGTACGTTTTACATCAACACAGTAAACAAAGTATAGAGGATATTGTCAAAGGTTAGGGCTGCTAGGATACTTTTACATTAACATTTTCCATAGTCCTCTTCTCAGAGCCGGGAACTGTGGGCTGTGTTACTTGGTAACCAAAAATGGGGTACTAGTCGTACGCTAATTAACGGTCGTTCATGAAGTGATATACTGGGAGGAAAAGTTTGAGGTTTTTGTATGTGCTTTTATATGTATGAATAACTTAAAACAAGTAACAAATAGTTAGTATAAATTAAATCCTTTCATGTCACACGGGAATAAAATCACGAGCGATTGAAGATACAGCCGAGTCTAGTCAACTTGAACTGGGTCACCTGCGCATGCGCCGGTGATGGAGGCTCAAACAGTTTTGTCTGCTGTCGGTCTTGCCGGTGTTTTGACTAACAATATTTGCCGGCGTGTTTTGATTTATGATGTGTGTGTGATTAATGTGTGTTTTTTTTACTCGGACGAAGCGGAACCAAACGGATAACGGTTTTTTTTAAATACCTGCTACTGTAGATAGATAGAGATAGCATCGATGGAGGTGAGTATGTTGGTTAAACTTGGTTTTGTCACAATTGTACCGGTTTGTTTTGCAAATTTGATGACTTTGCGTGTTCAGAATGGTACGAATTGGTTTGGCATGGATTTATAAACCACAATTGATATGTACATTTTGTTTGTTGGGTTATCCTTTGTACTGGTTTATGTCTTGCAAATCTGATGACTGTGTGTTCAAAATGGTGTGAATCGGATTGAGGTGGTTTTGTAAACCATAGTTGATATGTACAGTACATTTAGTTTGCTGGTTTAATACGGTTTATTTCCATTACAGTGGTTCATGTTTTACAAATCTGATGACTTTAGTGTGTTCAAAGTGGTATGAATTGGTTTGGCATGGATTTATAAACCATAATTTTTGCGTACATTTTGTTTGTTGGTTTACTCTGGTTTTGTTTCCATTGTCCTGGTTTATGTTCTACATATCTGATGACTTTGTGCGTTCAAATGGTATGAAATTTGACACGTATTTAAAAAACCAAGACACGTACATTTATTTGGTTTTGAATGGTTTAATTCCTTGTTTAAGCGAAATTAGTAGATAATTTTATTGGTTTAAACGAAGTTAGCTGATTGGTTTAAACCTATTAATTCCTTAGCAGTGATTTCATGAACCAAAAATTAAAGAAAAATTTTGTTATAGTTAAGTGGTTTTAATTCCAGTACTGTTACTGTATAGTAAGACACAATTAAGCGATGTAGGTTTGTTGGTCTTATGAAGATATATTTTTGTTAGTGTACTCGGCGTAGGCGTGGTTATTTTTCTTTTGTAATTTGCAATGTTATATTTAGTCAGAATCAAGGATGGTTGGTTTGTTGGCTTTAAATGGGTTTATTTCCTTCGAAATG
>NC_089745.1:8553417-8558417 GCF_040412425.1 Macrobrachium rosenbergii | reverse complement strand
TCCTGAGGGCGCCAGAAGAGTTGGAAGTTCCAGACCTACTTGGATGAGAACTTTGAGAATGGAAGCTGGAGATTAGGCCTAGTGGAGACTTGTGGAAGACAAAGCATAGGAGACACAACGGTGTTTGAGGCGATATGAGATATAGTGTTGTTTGGTTATAACATAGATTCGTTTTTGAATTTGTACAACAGAGAGAGAGAGAGAAATGCAGCTCCGCTTTGAGGTTTATTAATGTTTATCATACAATGGCTGATCTCGGTCCTATGTAAAGAACCCCTGATATCCAATTCTCTTTTCGCCGATACAATATCAGAGATGATCTGCTCTCTCTCTCTCTCTCTCTCTCTCTCTCTCTCTCTCTCTCTCTCTCTCTCGCGTTATGAATAAGGAAGATTTGTTTCGAAAAAGGATTATATAATCTGGTGTTCCCGCAATCACCAGGATCGGTTACGTAAAACCAATGCTCATGATTTCCAGATTCCTTTGGCGATGGCCACTAGTTGCATTTCTCTCTCTCTCTCTCTCTCTCTCTCTCTCTCTCTCTCTCTCTCTCCTGCTCAATAAGGTGGGGACAGGAAACGACCCGAAGGTCCCCAAAATCGCGGTCGCAAGACAGCGAAATTAATCTGGGCCGTAAATGTCAGCGGGGAGGCGACCGCCGATAAAAACCAGCGAAATACTCGGCTGTTTAGTGAAGCACTTCTCAAGGCTCGCTCGGCGCCTCAGGAAGGAGCTTCTGTGACGCTTCTTTTGAGGTGACTTTTTTCCTGTCCGCACTTTTTTTTCTGTCCGCCCTCAGTTCTTAAAAACTACTGAGGCTAGAGGGCTGCAAATTGGTATGTTGATCATCATCAACCCTTCAATCATCAAACGTACTACATTGCAGCCCTCTAGCCTCAGTGGTTTTTATTTTATTCAAGGTTAAAGTTAGCCATGATCGTGCGTCTGGTACCGCTATAGGTGCCAACAACATAGGCCACCATAAGGTGGTGGCTGAAAGTTTCATAGGCCGAGGCTGAGAGTTTCATGGATCGCGGCTGAGAGTGTCATACAGCATTATACGCTGTACAGAAAACTCGATTGCGCCGAAGAAACTTCGGCGCATTTTTCACCTGTTGTTTGAATGTTTTATCTTCGTGGGACGGACTTGATTGCTGTTGCCTCCACGGCGATTGGCAAGCAGTCGTCCCTCTTAATGCTGGGATATATGAGAGAGAGAGAGAGAGAGAGAGAGAGAGAGAGAAAGAGAGAGTTTTTCCGGTTTTGTACAGAAAGAGGCGGGCACAGCCTCCTGAGTATAGTTCTAGCGCTTCTGAGGAGAAGAGTAACATTATTATTAACACAGAGGGAGATAGAGAATTCCTCGCCCTTACTGGCTAGTTCACTTTTGTTATCGTTACTTCTTTGTTTCATACAAAGGCACCTATTATATATATATTTATATATATATATATATATATATATATATATATATATATATATATATATATATACATATATATGTATCTATATAAACTACACACATACAGTATATATATATATACTGGTATGTATGTAATGTATCTGTATATTTGTATATATATATATATATAAATATTTATATATATATATATATATATATATATATAATATATATATATATATATATATATATATATATATATAATATATGTGTGTGTGTGGTCAGTGGTATCAACCTAGCCACACAATCGAGACCCAAGATCAGTCTGGAAGTAAAGGGTGGAAATGTGGGTAGGTTGGGGTGGGGCGAGATTTAGCAAGTTTACTGAAAAATCCATTGTACTTACGTTGATCTAAGCAGTGAATTAGGTAGCTAGTAGTTAGTTAGTAGTTAGTATTCTTATTACTGTACCTCCGTTCATATTCTCTTTCTTCCATCAGACTCTCCACCCTCTCTAACAATTATTTCACAGTGCGGCTGCGAGGTTTGCCTCCTGTTAAACCTTTCAAACTTTCCTACCGTCAGTTTCTCTTTCAGCGCTGAATGACTTCATTGGTCCCAGCGCTTGGCCTTTGGCCTAAATTCTGTATTTCAATTCCAATTCCAGTAACGTAGCTAGAGGTTAGTCGACTGTTGTGGTTCGCATCCAGATTTAGGGTGGGGGATAGCACAGGACAAGCTGCCATTGTTTCTCTGTTGACATAAGAACTGTCTTATGCACCTGGTGGTCTGTCAATTGTGGTGGGTTGCAGCCGGGCTTGGAGGGAAGGGAGACGAGAGATAACAAAGGTCAGGTCACTGTTTCGTCAAATTATATCATTTTATTATAACTGATAACGAGAAGATCTCGACGAGGAAAATATCCTACTAACCTCGACGAGGTAAATCTCCTATTAGCCTCGACGAGGTAAATCTCCTGTTAGCCTCGACGAGGTAAATCTCCTTTTTAGCATCGACGAGGTAATCTCCTATTAACCTCGACGATGTAAATCTCTATTAACCTCGATTAACTATTAACCTCGACGAGGTAAATCTCTTATTAACCTCGACGAGGTAAATTTCCTAATAAGTTCGACGAGGGAAATCCCCTAATAATCTCGACGAGATAAATTTAATAACCTGGACGAGGTAAATCTCCTAATAACCTCGACGAGATAAATCCCCAATAACCTCGACGATTTAAATCTCCTATAACCTCGACGAGGTAAATCTCCTAATAACCTCGACGATTTAAATCTCATATAACCTCGACGAGGTAAATCTCCTAATAACCTCGCCGAGGTAAATCTCCTGATAACCTCGACGAGATAAATCTCCTAAGATCATCGACGAGGTAAATCTCCTTAGAGAGGTAAATCTAAGAACCTCGACGAGGTAAATCTAATAACCTCGACGAGGGTAAATCCCCCTAAGAGCCTCGACTATGTAAGTCTAATAACCTCGACGAGGTAAGTCTCCCAATAACCTCGACGAGGTAATTCTCCTACTGAGGCTGAAATTATTCACAGATATTCACTTGGATTCAAATGTCGTCCAACAACGGACATGTAAAATCCCCATCTCCCCTTCCGGCTCAACTCGTTGTAACTCCATGTATCCCCTACGTCTCCCATTCCTCCCGCCCCCTGACTCTTCCTTTATGGATCTCCTCCATGTCGAACGAGGGTTTTGATTGCCGCAGAATATGTCATCGCAAAGGTGCCTCTGACAAGTCCAATAGCCCTTATTTTGTGGGGGTTGTTGAAAGTGGACCCTACAGTGTATTTACTCCTGCCTCGAAGAAAGGTTACGACGTGTTTTATCGGTATTTATGCGGCGGTAATCTTCCGCGGAGTATCCCTACTGACGGAGGCGGCGGCGGTGGCGTCACTACTGAAGCAGGTTTAGTGGATGTTTGAGTGCGGCCTGATGGCTCCCACCTCTTCGGGCTTTTCAGTCATAGGGGCCTAAGGGACGGCACGATGTCTGGACAAGGCCTCATAGGTCCCAGCGCTTGTCCTCGAGCCTAAATTTTATACTCCAGTTTCAGTTCCGATGTTGGAACACGTTCGGAAATTTTGTTGTGTACCTTAACTTTTACGGTGCTGTTTTGGCTTTTAGGTTTGGGGGTGGGGGAGAAGGGCCGCCCTGAGCCTCTCTCTCTCTCTCTCTCCATAGGGGTGGGTGGTATGATGTGCGTCTCTCTCTCTTTCTCTGTTCATAGGGAGCGTGGCAAGACGTTTAGTTTCTGTTAGGTACTGGGAACAATCATCTCTGGCCAGCGGTGTTTATTTTGACATTGCAATTTAACTAATTAGAAGCTGGTTGACTCCTAGTAACATTGTAGAGGATAATTCTGGTATTCAAACCTATGGTAGCCGCTTTCCGTGAGGGGAAGGCCATTTTAAAGTATTTTATTTGTTATCCATTAGTATAAAGCCAAAAATATAATGTGTTATCGAATTCACTGTACCTTGGGAATAACTTACACCCAAGGGGAATTATCATAATTAATAAATGTATCTGTCCTGGTAGCCGAGTGGTCAAACTCGACTGTTTATCACTGCATCTAAGCCTAAGGGCCCAGGTTCGAATCGTGGCTGGGGCAGGTGCACTTATTGTAATTCTCCTTAGGTGTAAGTTATCCCAGAGGTATAGTGAATTCGATGCTAAAGCGAATTTGTGGCTTAATATTTGTGAATATAAAGGAGACGTGCTACATTATTAATCATCATATTTGTCATTATTTGTCATTATTTAGTTACTTGTGCTGGTAACTGGCTTAATATATTTTCCTCGCTTATATTATTACTTTTGATACAAAGCAGCTGGATATTTTCGTAGTTAAATTGCAAAACTTCAATTTCAGCTGGTCCGATGGTATAGTGGTTAGTTTCATGGCATGCCACTCAGATGTCGCGGGTTCGCGCCTCCCCCAAGGCGATGAAAAATCACTGGTTCTGTGTCACGATCAGTTACTGTTGCAGTGTGGGGTCTGCAGTGGGAGGTTGAAACCAACATTCTTTGGAAGCATGATTTTCAAGTCAGTGGCCCCTGTGTGCTTGTTCCGTGTGAATAGGTTTCATCTGCTGAAATAATAATAATAATAATAATAATAATAATAATAATAATAATAATAATAATAATAATAATTATTATTAGTATTAGTATTATCTTTTACTGTCGAGGCATTATTCTCTTAAAAACTGTCTTTTTAATAATACAAAATGCAATGTGTGTCTATGCATTTTTTCCGGTGTGTAACAAAGACAGAGTACGGGAAATTGATACGTTTAAAAGTGCCTGATCCAGCCTGGGGTCAGTCTTTAAAATATAATGAAGGTACCTTACTAAAACCCAGGGCCAAGAGAAAGAGAAGGTCTGCTCACTTCCCCCCCAAATCCCCCATGTAGGCGGAGCTTTGTTTACCTCCTTATTGCGTCAGCAGGCGAATTGCCGGAATGAGCAGGTACCTCCCAGATACGTCATCGTCTACGTAGTTACCCCAGGTGGGAGTCGACTCCAGCCAATGGGGGCCTTGACACAATCTTTGGGTATG
>NC_089745.1:8533417-8548417 GCF_040412425.1 Macrobrachium rosenbergii | reverse complement strand
CTGAACTCTCCGGTACACAACGTACTGATCTTTTGTGCCTGTTATTCTTTTTGCGAGCGACTATCTGTCTCCCCACGTAAATGTCATTACAATTGCTGCATGGTTTAAACTCCAGCTTCTTCCCTTTGTTATTTTAAGTATAAGCTCCGATGGATTTGGGAAATTAAAGATTGTTAGACCGTTGTTCGGTGGCTTTTTGCATGTTTTCATCGTACGGAAGCTTTATTATGTTGTTAAAATCTGTCTGTTGTGAGTGGGACCTCTATAGTATATTGTATTCAGCCCGCTCGATAATGTGTGTGTGGTGGAAGAGCAGTTGGTTGGGAATCGGTTGAATTCTTTTATCTAGGTACCCCATTTGAACATATCCTAAGTCCTCTGAGGAATAAGTTGCACCTTTACCATGATCTTTACGGAGACGTCGTGGTAAAAAGAAATGAGGTAGGAAACACCGAAAGTGGGTTTTTCTATATACTGTAAATGCATATCTGTTCTGTTCTCTTATGATCAGTACATCTAGACAACAGTTTTTCCGTCCTTTTCCCATTCCGTTTTGAATTCTATGGTCGGAAACTAGCGAATTTAGCCTATTAAAAATTCATTAAGTCTCCCAGCTATTGTCCCAGAAAGTAAAATATCATCTGTTTAATAGATCATATTACGGGGTTTGATAGACGACAAAATTTCTGTTTCGAAATATTCATACAAGTTTGCTAAAAGAGGTGATAGGGGACTGCTCATACAGCAAATTCTGTTTGTAGAAATTACCATTGAAAGAGAACACGTTGTTAGTTACACAGTGATTGATAAGTTTGAGAGTTTTATCTATGCCAAGAGGAAAATGGTCTTCTTATGGTTGTAACGTCCTCTTTAAGAAAGACAACACGTCGGCGATCGGAGGCTAATACCACACCTATATATGCTTTGTATATATATAACATTTCATCTGTCCATATTTTGCACCAGTGAACAGGGCACATTGCCCAAAATATATGTTTGCAATGTTCAAATAGTGTTTTATGGGCCTTTTTATCTTCATATATAATACGTGATAATGGACAATATATATATATATATATATATATATATACATTTTTAATACATTTTTAAGGTGTTTTGACCACATAAAGGGAAGGAAGGACTGTATTCTAGTGAAAGGACATACGAGTGAAGCAGATCAGAAAAGTACTACTAGCGAATGGATGAGATGAACGAAAATGCCTAATAATGAAAGTACTTGCAAATATATGTGCACTGTTTGTAGGTGAGTCGACGCAATGATGATGAGCCATCTGTATAAGTACAGTAGATGAAGTGGGTGATGATTTGATAGTAATTTTAAGTGGTTTTGTCTTTTATTTAAAAAAAAATGGACGAATGCTTGCATGACTTTTGCCCAGTTTTCCTTTGGGTTCCACCCCACTTACAGGAAACGGCTGTTCCTGGGAATTTTTTTCTTCCCAACGCACAATAACTTTGCAACTGAACTAAATTTCCACCTCGCTCCGGGATCGAACCCAGGATTCCCAGTGAAAAGCAAGGGCATTTACCAGCTCAGGCGTTTGCGACCTGCTCAGGTAACTCCTCAGGTACTGTACAGGCACCCTGGGCTTCAATTTCTTTTATTACTTTTGTGGCTCAGTTAGTAGCGTCCTTGTCCTTCATTCGAGAGTCGTGGGTGCGATCCTTACGTTAAGTAGTCATTTATTTCTGTTGCAAACATGATTGCGTGTTGATTGCATACAATAATTTTAATGATGATATATTCCTGAGGTACCTTTGACCAATATCTGGATGACAGTCAGTTTTTGGGATTCTCTCTCTCTCTCTCTCTCTCTCTCTCTCTCTCTCTCTCTCTCTCTCTCAGGTAAAGGAAATTTAGTTAACAATGTTAGTTAATGTCTCCAATTCATTAAATTTATTACCCACTTTCCTCTTTAAGGACACACACACACACACGCACACACACACACACTCCACACCCCACACCCACAATAAGTTCTGGGCGCAAAGGAAAGGGAAAGTACTTCACGGTTTTGAGAGACACAAAAGAAGAAACGGACTTATCCCTTAATCAGTGAATGGTCATTAGGAAAAATCAATTACCTCACCAATTATCTCATAATCATCACTCACACACACACACCAATTATCTCAACTTGAGTCCTTGCGAGTTTTTGCATTCACGGCCGAGATAATTCGCTTCTGCAACAAGTAGAGTATATTTTTTCGAGATATTTTTCATCCGCCCATTTTTTTTTTTTTTTTTTTTTTTGGTCTTCCCTTTTCGCCCGTTTTTTCAGAGATGGCGGCAGCGGCTGATGAGACAAATCCCCTTTCCTTTTTATTGTCGTCTGCCTCAATGGCTGTTTTCATTCCATTTAGGAATAATTGTTCCGGAAAGGAAGTGGAAAGATAAATTCCCCGGGGTCTTTTTTTTTTTTTTCCTCGCTTTTATCTTCGGTGATTGCAATAACTGGATTACCAAGCAGTGACCGCTTTTCATTCCAAGCATGGCCGTCGGAGTTTGAGGAAATTCGCGCGGATTGCCGACGGACACTTTTGTCCTCGCTATTGTAGTGGTGTCGTTAATCGGGACTTTTTCCGCGCCGGATTTTCGTCGGACTTATTCTGGAAATGACGAATTAAAAAAAAAATTATTTATTTAATTTTTGTAATATACCGAATGCCGTCTTGATTGGCTGTACAAGTCAGATATCACACCAGGTCTCCTATATACCTTTCACCCCCGTATGGGTGGATTACTGTCAGTGCACCTCGCGTGGTGCACTGTAGGTATAACAAGGTTCATTGCAGCGTACCCTCTGCCCCTAGCTTCAACCTCTTTTAATTTATTTTACCGCACCTCCGTTCGTATTCTCTTTCTTCCATCTTACTTTCCACCTTCTCTAACAATTGTTGCATAGTGCAACTGATGTTTTTCCTCCTATTACACCTTTGAAACCTTCTTTACTCCCAATTTCTCTTTCAGCGCAGAATAACCTCATAGGTCCCAGTGCTTGGCCTTCGGCCTAAATTGTATATTAAAATTCCAATTCTTACACCTTTCAATACTTAACACACTTATGGGACACCTACTGAATGAATCTCTCTCTCTCTCTCTCTCTCTCATGGCGCAAGTACTTGATAGCGCCCCGCTTGCAACCGAGTATACCCGTGTTTCGAGTCAGAACGAGATACAGGCGCTTCCTCAAAAACCATTTGGCTTATTAGGTTTAACGGAAGGAGAAATTTGACATACTATATTTGTCAGTTCCGACATTTCTGGATGATAGACTTCAAGACAATGTGTCAGCACGGTCTCTTGCCCCAAGAGAGGCTTTTACGTATAGCAGTGGCAAGCACTAAAGGAACGCAACCTTTGGTAGAAGAAAGTACAGGGATTTTATTTGATATGTTGCAGTTCTTTTGACACAGTAGTTACCTATATTAAACCCCATTTGAATATGTTAAATGTCATCGAAAAATGAATGTCAAGATATATCAATTGTCAACTAGTTGTCTCCTGTTAATATTAAGTATTAATTCATTTCAATTGTCAGGTAGAAACCTTCTACAATAAATGGCATTGTTAAAAAATCTTCAAAATAAGAATTTAAATTCTCTTAGTCTTGTAAAGTTGAGCTGTTTGAAAAATTGAATCGCTGGGCATTGTTTTTTCTTAACGAAGTAGACTCCATAGGGTTAGTGCCGTCAGTGCACCTCATATGGTGCACCGTAGGCATTACTTAGGTTCTTTGCAGCGTGCCTTCGTCCCCTAGCTGCAACCCCTTTCGTTCCTCTTACTGTACCTCCTTTCATATTCTCTTTCTTCCATCTTACTTTCCTCCCTCTCCTAACAATTCATTCATAATGCAACTGCTTTGAGGTTTTCCTCCTGTTACACCTTTCAAACCTTTTACTGTCAATTTCCATTTCAGCGCTGAATGACCTCATAGGTCCCAGTGCTCGGCCTTTGGCCTAAATTCTATATATTCAATTCGGTTAACGACGTAGAAAAAGGCTTTCTTTGTGATGCTTTTAAATCGACGTCCAAAAAGGCATTTCATGTTATTGTTTTTATAGAGGAAATTTGGCTTTCATACTGGCAAGTGATCTAATTAATTTGTATTTCTGTCTTGACTCTTTTCCCAGGTCTTATCTTTCCAGTCTTATAACAATAATGTCTGTCTGTCTGTCTGTCTCTCCTCTCTCTCTCTCTCTCTCTCTCTCTCTCTCTCTCTCTCTCCCTCTCTCTCTCTCTCTTTCTCTCTCTGTCGTAAGTGACCTTGCCTTTGTAACGGCTCTCACCAGCAAGCTCCCTGATTTTTCTTCTTCATTCTTCCGCTGGCAGATGGGATAAGAAGTCTCTCTCTCTCTCTCTCTCTCTCTCTCTCTCTCTCTCTCTCTCTCTCTCTCTCTCTTTCGGCAGTTGAGAGCAAAGGCACTTCTGGAGGCAGCCATTGTGATCAACCATCCCACCAGCTATTGTTGGGTTGGTTGTGGTTGTGGTTGCCAGTGGTGGGAGGGGGAGGGACTGGGTAGTGGGGTGGGGCAACCGAAATAAGCAGTGGGCCGTCCCTTGTGGTTGAAAGGAAATCCATCAATGCAAATAGATGCTCATCAAAGGCTCGAACTGAAAAGAGAGAGAGAAAAAAAAGGAAAGAAAGAGAGGAAGAAAGAAAAAAAAGAGGTTTGTTGATGGGAAGGGATTTTCCTTTGAGGTTAATGTAACTACTAGACTGCATCAATCGCTTCTCTCTCTCTCTCTCTCTCTCTCTCTCTCTCTCTCTCTCTCTCTCTCTCTCCTTACTCACGTGCATGCAAAGGAGCCTTGCAGGGAATTATAATTACTATGTAACGGAAAAATGTTTTATCACCAGTTTTATTAAATTTTATTACAAACACTTTCTCATATGTAGGTAGGCATTGAAGAACACACACACACACACACACACACACACACATATAATATATACACACACACTATATATATATATATATATATATATATATATACATTCTGTATATATATATATTATATATACGGACATTCTGTATATTTATATATATATGCATTTATTTATTTACTTTATTTATTGGGAGAGATAGGAATTTGGAAGGAAAACCCTTACGAAGGTTGATTGCTCAGCCCTGGCGGATATTTGGGGATCTACGGACGCCTCGTTTATTTTAGTTAATATAATTCAGCCGCTTGCAACAATAAGAAAGCTGACGAGATTTTGAAATAGAACCAGATACGATTACAGTATTTTATTTTTCAATGAATTATTGACGCATGCGAAACACATTATTATTATTATTATTATTATTATTATTATTATTATTATTATTATTATTATTATGTGGTCTCTACTGTACCTGTACTTCTGACTTGTGTACGGTCTTCAGCAAAAGTTGCTTGTTATTATTATTATTATATTATAATCTCACGGGTCACTAAATTATTATTAAGAAATCCACAATGCTGTCACTATATACTGTATGCTATATATACAGATATATGTATACTTTAACTTTATATGTATATATATATATATATATATATATATATATATATATATATATATATTTATATATATATTATAGATTAATATATTTATTTATTGTTTATTTGCACTGACCCATTCTGAATTTCTTCACCATTATTATTATTATTATTATTATTATTATTATTATTATTATTATTATTATTATTATTATTATTATTATTAGTTGCAGATGATCAGGTCTTAAACGAAGTCTACAGGTTTTGGATAATAATTTTCTTTATATATTGTTCACGTTAAAACATTTCTTAATATTCATCTCAGCTATTTGAAGTACACATGACCTGGTCCATTTAGTTAACTTAGATTTCAAAATTTTCTGGTTTTATTTTTTGTATATGTTGATTTTTAGTTTTCTGTAAAAGAAAACTATTGTGCCTTTGTCTTCCGTCCGAACTTTATTCTGTCCGCACTTTTTCTGTCTGCCCTCAGATCTTAAAAACTACTGAGGCTAGAGGGCTGCAAAGTGGTATATTAATCATCCACCCTCCAATCATCAAACATACCAAATTTCAGCCCTCTAGCCTCAGTACTTTTTAGTTCGTTATAGGTTAAAATTAGCCATAATCGTGGCTCTGGCAACGATATAAGATAGTCCAACACCTGGCCGTGGCTAAAGTTTCATGGGTCGCTGCTCATACAGCATTATAGCGAGACCACCGGAAGATAGATCAATTATCGGTGGCCTTGATTATACGCTGTAGCGGCTGTACAGAAAACTCGATTGCGCCGACGAAACGGGCGCATTTTTTACTTGTTTGTTATGTCGACTCTGACTTCATCCTCTCTTAGTGCGACGCCAATAACCGATACCAAGTCAATCAGTCAGTCTCTGCTTTTGCTCTTATAGAAAGATTTGGAAGAGTCCTCCCGTTGGCAATATTCCTGAAAACTGTCACAGTTCGCTCAGATATATTATCCATATTTGTCAGTATCATTTGCCAAGGGCATTTTGCCAAACACTGCTTCCTGTTCTCTTTTCACATAGAGCACAGAAGATCATCATTTGCCTTTTTTTTTTTTTTTTTTTTGGCTGAATATCTTTTCCTAATGATTAAGAGAGCTTGTAGTTAGAAGCAGCCATAGCTAGTCAGGTGGTATAGTGGTTAGTGTCGTGGCATGCCACTCAGATGTCGCGGGTTCATGTCTCCCCCAGGGCGATGAAAAATCACTGGCTCTGTATCATGGTCAGTTCCTGCTGCAGTTTGGGGTCTGCGGTGGGAGGTTGAAACCAACATTCTTTGGAAGGTTGAATTTCAAGTCAGTGGCCCCTTTGGTGTGCTTGTTCCATGTGAATAGGTTTCATCTACTGAAATAATAATAATAATAATAATAATAATAATAATAATAATAATAATAATAATAATAATAATAATAATAAATAATAGAAAAAATGTCCTCAACATGATTCTCTTAAGGTTTTATGACAACTTTGCAGTCCTTTAAGATGGCAGTGTTATCAGAAAATCTTAGAGAATGCTAAAAGAACGATTTACCCAGAAAGCATAATAATTATTCTTTCTGGGTAAACCATTCTTTTAGGAATTTAAGTTGAAAGTCTGTCATCAATGTTATGTCAGTTTTTTTCTATATTTTAAACAGTAATCCATCATTTTTGTTTCTGTATACTGGTGCGCTCAGTGTTGTGTGTACATGTATATACTGTATATATATATATATATACATACATACATACATATACATAAAGTAACATCTCATTCACGGAAGTATCACCGAATACAAGAGACCAGCACCAGAAATAATTCAGACCCGAAAGTCAATCAAAAGCAAAAGCACTAACAACCACAACGGCAAACACAAAGCTCACGAGACGGCATAACACACTCAGTTCCCGAAAGCACTGTATCTGTGCTACAAGGAATCTCATCACCTGCACGTTCCGGAATTCCATTGTATTCCCATCAGCGCGCTGGTTCCAACTTGTGGAATCCGCTGGTTGGCGATGATCTATGTAGTAGTAGTAGTAGGCAGGCGCCTCTCTCTCTCTCTCTCTCTCTCTCTCTCTCTCTCTCTCTCTCTCTCTCTCTCTCTCTCTCTCTCTCTCTCGATTCACGAGGATTCAAGGTCCTATGTTATACAAAGTGAAAATGTTTATGAATATTGCTTTACTGTTGGGCTGACACCTAGTCGCGATTTACGATGATTGTCGTGCAACGTTGCAGGCGTTTGCAAACGTTTCCTTTGGTTGTTCGAGTTCTTGCAGTATTTTAAAAGTGGTATCAGTTGGTAAGAGTATTTTCTTACGTTAGAAAAGATCAGAATGGAATACAGAATGTTAGCCAAAGGCCAAGCTCTGGGACCTATGAGGTCATTTAGAGCTGAAACGGAAATTGACAGTAAGAAGGTTTGAAAGGTGTAACAGGAGGAAAACCTCTCAGTTAGGAGAGGATGAAAAGTAAGATGGAAGAAAGAGAATATAAACGTAGGTACAGTAAAAGGAATGAAAGGGGTTGCACCTAGGGGCCTAGGGAATGGACGCTGCAAAGAACCTTAAGTAAATGCCTACAGTGCACCGCATGAGGTCCAGTGACGGTCCTAACCCCCTACGGGGATTTTTCTTACGTTATATAAGGCATCCTAATTGAAGTCACTTCAAGGTCATGTTATAATAATTGCTTTGTTACATCGAGATGGAATCTCTGATGTTAGGTTTCTGTTCGAACTTATGCCAGGTTACAAGTGATTATGAGTTGGCTGTTAAACCAAGTAACTAAATTTTTACTAATAACGTTTTAGCCATTAAGGCTAATTTTTAGATTGTACGACTTCCTGACTTTCGTGTTTTTGAGAGTCCAGATGATGGCAATGAATTCCAAGCACGCTGGAGATGATTGCCAGTGTTCTTGCTGCCCTGTCCGTTATTAAACTTAATCTTGACAGAAGCTAAAATTTTACAAATTATAAAATTTTACGTCAGTAATGCCTAAAGTGCACCGCATGAGGTGCACTGTTGGCACTATCCCCCTGCGGGCCTCGTAAGGTATACATTTTTGCAATTGATGATCAGGAGCATTGTTTTGCTACTATAAACCACTGAGTTTCCTTTCAGTTACTGTATATAATTATACAGGTTTTCAGACGCTTACTTCAGGAAATTATTTGGTCTCCGTATCAGAAGTTATATAGGTTTACGCTTTAAATTTGCTAGGCCGATAGTGGTGTGAGGTGCACTATTGTAGTTGATTAAGCTGGGCTCTTGCTTCTGGGGTAAGCCGTAATAATGTAGACAGTAGAGCTGCATTCTTTTCACCATTTCAATTTAGTCTGTTCTAGTTGACTTAGCCGGCCTTATGCCAGCACGGGCTTTTGCTTCTGAAGTAGGCCGTAGTTATGTAGACAGTAGAGCTGCATTCCTTTCACTATTTGATTTTAGGCTGTTCTTATTTAGCTGTCCAACCTCTTTGGCTTTACCTTATTAAATTTTCACCTATATAAGTCTACTGAATAAAAGTACCTTGGTCCTTGCTACTACACGGTACGTAACGTCTCTTGGGTGAGGACTTGCCGTCGCGACCCTCTTTTATAGTGCAGTCAGTCATGTCTGATGGCTTTGGTGTCTAATAAATATTCGAATGCGGTTTTACGTGACCACATTTTCATGTACCTTTTGTACCAAATACAACGATTTTTCTGTACCGTTGCGAAATGAAGGTCACGCAAATTCGTTTAAGTACCGTCGCACCAGCACAAATATGTGCGTTGTCAATTTTGCCACCAGATTTGTCTAATTGGTGAAAACTTCTGCCCCCTAGATGCTGGCAGAAAACACGAGAGCTTTTGACACCACTTGAAGTTGACTTTTCATAATTGTCTTGCTACCTTGCCTGCACTAAATGGATTGTCTTGATTTTGTTACCGTACGTGTAATGTATTATATGTAATTTGATAAAATAACATTAATAAAAAAACTGTAGTAACATTTTAGAGTAATGAAAACCATTATTTCTTGGTAGGGAGCAGGAATAGGCCTACCTGTCACTTCCATTTTCTTTGTATTTTATGTAATTTTCGTTGTATTTTATGTAATTTTGAAGTGGTTTGATACAGTAACATTAATAAAACACCGTAGTAACACCTTAGAGTAATTAACAACATTATTTCTTGATAGGTACCTGGATAGGCCTACCTGTCACTTCCTTATCTTTGTAATTTTATTAGACTAAAAATTTATTGGTAATGGCTTGTGTAAGTGTTGCATTCGTTTCAGTCCTCAACAGTCTTACATGATGGACCATTAGTTAAAATTGCACGGTGTATAATTCCATGTTTTATGTGGGGGTGGGGATGGGGTGTTGAGTTGGGGGGGGCGGCCTTGGGGAAATAGTTCCTCCGCTAATATATGCAGTCAGCAATTTCTTTCCACACAGGATACACCGTCATAGTTACAGAAAAAAACAGTCTTAATGATCTCAACGAACCCAATTGCCCATTCATTTGGTTAACCACATCCCGTGCGAACGTTTTGTCTCTCTGTAGCATTATCGCATTATCCTGTATCATTATGGTATAATGACTTATAAAAAAAAAAGGGAGGATTTGTCATTGACTGCGTGAGCGCATCCTCGCGAACGGCAGAATTCAATTTGGTAATTTTATGCGCGGGTGATTTTGTTCTTTACGTGTGTTTATGTATGTACGTGTATGTGTGTTTGTTTGCGTGAGGTGAAGAGGTCACGTCTAGACTGAAGAGATTAAGGTTCGAGAATAGCTTGTGGCTATTCAGTCTCATTCAAAGAATAGATTGCGTTTGATGAGCAGACTTTTTATTCAAAGAATATATTGCGCTAGATGAGGATTTTTTTTTTTTTTTGTTACTCAAAGGATAGATTGTGTGGGGTCTAAGGGTGTTTGGCAAAGACATTTAGGAGTGGACTGACTGATTTAATGGCGTGACAGTTTCCAAGGTCATCGTTACCGGAAATAAGGAACATAATACTTTATTTTTTTTCACAGAGTTGGTGAATTATACATTCTTTTCATAAGCGAAATTGTATACGAAACAAGAGCTAAAACCGTCATTGAAGATTTATGTTTCTTTGAAGCAAGGTTCCTCAGCAAATCTCAACGGTCCACTTGATGGAATGTGGACTGAAGAGCACTTTCAACCCCGTTCTTTTTCCATCACCATCGTTTTCCTTCATACATTTCTTTGGGCCTGAGAAGACATGGACATGAAACCGCATGACACAGTGAAAATGACCAAGAACATTACACAAGACTGGACAGCATGTGCGCACTGAGAATGGTTGCCTGCGTACGTTAGTTTCGCGCGGTTTCAGTTTTCTGTAAAAGAAAACTATTGTGACGGCTTTGTCTGTCCGTCCGCACTTTTCCTGTCCGCCCTCAGAGCTTAAAAACTACTGAGTCTAGAGGTCTGCAAATTGGTATGTTGATTATCCACCCCCCAATCATCAAACATACCAAATTGCAGCCCTCTAGCCTCAGTAGTTTTTTATTTTACTTATGGTTAAAGTTAGCCACAATTGTGCGTCTGACAAAGATATAGGACAGGCCACCACCTTTCATGGGGCGCGGCTCATACAGCATTATACCTAGACCACCGAAAGATAAATCTATTTTTGGTGGCCTTGATTTTACGCTGTACAGAAAAATCAATTGCGCCGAAGCAACTCCAGCATTTTTCTTGTAGAGACGAAAGCAACTAACAGACTGGCTAAGGCGCTCCAATCTTTCTTTAAATTGGCTTCTCTGGCGCCGTGGTCAACAACACCAGCATCCTGTCTGCTGCAAGATGCGACCACTTTTATCTGCTCCTGAGACTCTCATGGAGAGAGAGAGAGAGAGAGAGAGAGAGAGAGAGAGAGAGAGAGAGGAGCCATCTATCTAAAAGCATTGACCTCACTGATGCTCACGGTAACTGGGGTGCCAACGAGGCTGGCCATATATTGTTGTGTATCCTTCCAAGTACCGTCCACACCAATTGTGCATGTGTAGAAGGACAACTCCATGCCATCAGATTGTATAAAAATGAGGTTGACGATATTATATCTATTGTGAAACTCATAAATAAGTAAGTAAAAGAGCCTGCATAAACGCGAAAGTGTACTTTAATCAAATGCTTCAATTTGCTTTGCAGAAAGGAGCAATGGTCAATAAGAAAGGGATAGTGGAAGGCTTAGTTTATTACAGTAAGTGCTGTAGGCCGATGCATATCAAATGCTGAAGGCATCAACACAGTTTCAGTTGGTTTCTGAATATAAGTAAAAAAAAAATGCCAACGCATATTATCAAATAATACAATATAACAAAAAATAAGAAAGCAGCGATCACAACCATTTATTTACACTAGGACTTGGATACATAACTTGGACTATGAATCGTAAATCGTCACAAAGCAGGTGGTACTGGTACTATGCAACTTCTATCAGCAGATATAAATTCGCCAGACATTCTTTGGCGCCCTGGAGTCTGGTTGCTGTACATATCATAGAAACTGGACAACCGTTACCTCATAAACTGGTTTCCAATAATGCACTTTAACAATTTAGCCCACCGGAGCTGGGAAGCGGATTTGTACTAAGGAATGCTGAGCTTTGTAAAGACTGAAATCTGATGGGATAGGTAACATTGTAGTCGGTTAGATTACACTTCTTTTACTGAGCGCGTCAGTGAACCCGGTGCCTGAGACACCAGACAGCGAACATCAGTCATTCATTGCACTTTAAGCAATTTGTTTACCGTTTAGCACTTTCGTGCTTCGAGAAGTTAACAGGACAGCTGCGCGGACTTATGGGTACTTCTCATTCTCTATAGCTCTACCCATTAGATCATGGAACTCATTGTAATCAATTGCCTATAACAACAGACAGTCGGCCCCCGCCCCTCCCATTTCAGGTCGTTTGATTTTTTTTTTTTTTATCTCAGTGTGGCTGTTAAATTTGCTTTACCTTATAACTTATGCAGAGGTAGGAAGTAAAGTAGTGCATATCTAATTTAATTATATTTCATGCCCTGTACCATCAACCTTAAGCCGTATTTTGCTAATGGAAAATTATTCGTGGAGGATTGAGCCTGGGTAAACGCCTCTGTCTTAAAAAAAAAAACTACCACTGCTCTTTGCAACAGAGCGAAGGGGTCTGGTTCAAGCAGATATGAGTCTAAAGTAATATTTACGCTCTCTTTCAAGCCGAACGATTGTTCTTTTTCTTTATGAATGCTTAATGCTGCATTCAGAGATTCAAGAGAATGTATTTATACAAAGTTAATTAAGAAAAGTTCCTCGTTCCTTCGCGGACGTCTCGTGAATCAACAGTTCGTGCGGGTGTTAGGTATTAGTGACTATTGATATTTTAGTTTTCGCATTTCTCTCTCTTGTGGTCCGCCCACAGTGTCATAAATGCTGGTGTACAGAGTGGAAGAACATTCATGTTCCTCTGCGATATTTATCATCTTCATTTTTCGTTCCCTGAAGTGATGAGTTGATCAGCGGTAACCTACAGTAGGAGAATTTGTGGAAAAGATACGTAGACTCACCAGTCTCGCAGGGAACGAATGGGAGGGGTAGAATGACTGAAAATGTTTTGGTGAAAAGGAGCTTGATGTTCACGAAAAGAAATTGTGTGTAGAATAGTTACATAAAGTTTTTGGCCTATCTATTAGCCGTTTTATAGTTGCACGAAATGGCTGTGAAGCAGTTTAGGTGCGTTTTTTTTTTTATTATTAATTTTTATACAAATTCTTCGTCCCCGTCACAGCAATTAAAAATAGAGGCATCAACCGTTGATGTTCCATATCACATTAAGTTTTCCTTCCCTGGAAAACCTAGATGGCAATAAACAGATTAATAAAATTAGAACTGGGAAGTAACGAAGAAACGACATCTAAGAAGAATTCTAATCATGTCGACTGAACAAGCCCAACAACGCTAGGCGTATAATCCCAGCTGCCGTAGCTTCCTTCTCGACAGGGGTAATACCAGATCCCGTGCCCCGGGGTGGCTCGGGGGCAGGAAATGCCACTTATTATGTGTTCGCATGTAAACAGACACGACAAACTCCCATTCGCTGTTAACTTCAGTACCAAATTTAATCAGAGATGCCCCGACCTCTCTGAATGGGATAAGGTTATAATGGAGCTGACGATATACGCCTGTTAGCGGGTTGGTAGCACTCGGGTTCAACAGTGGCAGGTGAGGCTTCCCTGCCTTTCTTGTTACGTCGATTTTTTTTTCCCTCCCTGTTATTCTTTCTCTCTTTGTCCGTCTTTCTGTAGTATGTGTGTGTGTGTATATATATATATGCATTCAGCAATAATGAAATATTTCTCGTTGAATTTTAACTAAATCATAAGCTTTAATTTTCCAGTGTTATAGAAAATTTGACAAGATATCGTGCAGTACATAATTATTTTAATTCACCCGTAATATCTTGATGCTGATAACTGCATGAATATCAGTGCTGCGCGCATGTCCCTGTCATGTTCTCATGAATCCTTGTGTTCACGTCACAATCATTGTCTCTTCATGTCAGTTCCGTGTTCAGATCACTGACGTGTTCGCATCCAGGTATCGCAAGTCTTAACAATAGGATCTTTCCCGGGCCGTAGATGGCGTGATGTGACGTGAAAGCTTTCTTCCATATTGGGGAAACATATACGAGTTACCTCTCTTGTCATTAATGCTGCTGTTATCAGTCTCTGTACTAATGGTGATTGTTTGCCTGTTTGTTTATATGGATTATGTATATGTATATATATATATATATATATATATATATATATATATATATATATATATATGTATGTATGAACACATATATATTGTATATAATATATATACAGGTATATATAAATCTACATATTTAATTATATTTATATATCATTTTATTTTTATATAAATAAATATATATATATATATATATATATATATATATATATATATATATATATATATATATTTAGATAAGCTTCCCGTTCTTGACAGTTCTAGACTTCATTGTAAAATCTCTCTATACATCCTGATTAAATATAAATATATATATATATATATATATATATATATATATATATATATATATATATATATATATATATATATATATATATATATATATATTTGAATATATATATATATATATATATATATGTATATATATATATATATATATTTGAATAGGATTTAAATATATTTGAATGAACGAAATTGTTTAGAGAAGAAAGTTTATCTGAATCTTTATATATTTGTTGAAGCATATTCAGTTACTGATCTTTCGTCGGCAGATGTGTAATATTATTCCTCTGAAAATTCTGGAATTCGAGAAATGCTCTTTATACACTTGGAGGCGCTGGTTAATATTAGCCATTGCCTATACTTGCAAGAAGCCTTTGACCCTTGAAGCAAGCGGCAATGTATCGTGAAGAGGTTCCGAAGTTAATATATCAAAAGACAGTT
>NC_089745.1:8508417-8510917 GCF_040412425.1 Macrobrachium rosenbergii | reverse complement strand
CCCGCTTTTGGGTGGGGCGGGCGGTGGGGAATTCGTGTGGTCTGTTTTGTCTGTCACCTGGTTTGAACGAGGGGAGGCCGGAGATAGAAACAACACGAGAAACGAGGGATGAAATGGGAAGGAGGGGGAAGGGGGTAATTTGAGACCTCCCATGAAAGAAATTTGGGGAACGGGGCACCCTGATGGGCTAATGGAAACGGGTGAACTGATTGAATAAGCACTGCCTTAATGATCTCGTTTGTTCTTCGCCGGTGATGCGTGCGGAAGCCATTGGCCGATTTTGTTATTGTCGAAGAATGCAGTTTATTCCATTCATTAATTTGGTGTTGTTTTCTTTACTCACATCAGAGGGTTATAGAAAGGTTTTTAAAATCTTAAGTGCAGATGGAACATCAAAAGTAAGGAAGTTCTCTTTTGATGTTTGTTTACCTCACGTCCTTAAAGATAAGTTCAAGAAGAAGAAGAAGAAGAAGAAGAAGCCACCGTGTCTCCCGCCCCCGCCTTCCCTTCCCTTCCCCCGCCCCCTTGGTACCACTTACAAAAATCCGAAAGACTTTTAAAATGGTTTCTAGCCTCGTGTCGTCCTTTTACAGCTGTCTCGCGAGAAAACAAAGTGCCTTTTAAAATTCCATGGCAAGCAGAAGCTATGCCCATTCCTGTCACACCTCGTTAGTTCCCAACAGGAATTCTTTTACCATTGCATTTGGCCCGACCACCTTTCTTCATCCTGTAGTCACCCCCATTCCCCCATCCCCACCCCTACAACCCCACCCTCCCATCCCACTACTCCAAGCCATCTCGCCAGCTCTTTACCACAGGAGGACTCTGTATCTACAAGTGCCAGGGAGTTCTGTTTTGGCTTCGCAAATGTGACTGTTTATTGCAGGTGGTGGAAAAATAACCCATTTAACAAGAATTCTTTAGAGGCACGAAATGTTTGTATAAAGCTGAAGCTTCATTTTGTAAGTCATCGAGTCATAATCAGATACTAGAGTGCCAAACTCTGATTTGAACCAAAAGAAACATCCCAGTTAACCTTTTAAGAGTTTTTTTTTTTTTTGGTGGAGGGAGATAGGGATAATGGACGTAAACTCTAAAGCCATTTACTTTTATAGTGTTTATCGTCGTTTTGGCTTCTGTTAACCGCTGCCACCACCCAGCGGCACCGCATGCCTGAGGTGATGACACCACAGTGCCACGGAGCGGAAGTGGCCTCGTGTACGGCGCTCTGCGGGGGATGTTTGGCCCCGGTCGATAAGTGTGAAACTGATAAAATTGCTTTTTATGTTTTGTTGGTGGAAGCACGCGTGCGATAGCAGAGATAAATTGATGATTAAAATAGAGTATCTGCGCTTGCGCGCACGCGCTTGCTCATAAAGGACATGAAGGTCTTGATAAAGAAGGCTCATTCGGGATGGCAAATGATTCTTGTTTTGACGATAATGGCACTCACTCTTCCTTCTTCTTCTTCTTCTTCTTCTTCTTCTTCTTCTTCTTCTTCTTCTTCTTCTTCTTCTTCTTCCCCGTAGGTGTTAGTGCCGTCAGTGCACTTCATGTGGTGTACTGTAGGCATTACTTAAGGTTCTTTGCAGCGTGCCTGCGGCTCCTAGCTTCAACCCCTTTCATTCCTTTTACTGTACCTCCGTTCATATTCTCTTTCTTCCATCTTACTTCCAACCCTCTCCTAACAATTGATTCATAGTGCAACTGCGAGATTTTTTCCTCCTGTTACACCTTTCAAACCTTTTACTGTCAACTTCCGTTTCAGCGCTGAATGACCTCATAGGTCCCAGTACTTGGCCTTTGGCCTAAGTTCTAAATTCAGTTCAATTCAATTCAATTCATTCCAAAGGAGTTGTTGTTCCATCGGTGTTTGGCACTATTCAACGGTCACCATTCCAAGTACTGACCAAACCAAATATCTGTTACCATTCTTGAATTTTGCTTTTAACCGCTATGATGTTTTCTGGATTCTTAGGTCCTTTCTTGCAAATGTGGGTATTATTTAAATGCAGAGGTCAAAATTGACCGTTCATCGTTGCATCTGTACTAAAGGCCCAAGTTCGAATAGAAAATTAATGTTAAATGATATTTGGTATAGACCCATATTAAATATAATACCCCATATATATATATATATATATATATATATATATATATATATATATATATATATATATATGTATAATATATAAATATATATATATATATATATATATATATATATATATATATATATATATATATATATAAATATATATATATATATACATATATATACAGTATATATAGTATATGTGTATATTATAAATATACATATGTATATATATGTATGTATGTATGTATGTATGCCCACCTAGATAAATAATTACTCAATAATTTTATACCTGTCTTCAAAATGAAGAAAAAACAACTGTCTGCTGTGGAAGTACTAGGCGATTCATAGAATAAAACGCAAGAAGAGTTATATTTAGTGGCTGAGAGAGAGAGAGAGAGAGAG
>NC_089745.1:8478417-8500917 GCF_040412425.1 Macrobrachium rosenbergii | reverse complement strand
CCCGCGAAAAAATTTTTTTTCGACAATTTGACGTTTTCAGTCACCCGCAGAAAAGAATTTTGTCCATATTTGACCTCTTAAGGTCACTCAAAATTTTTTTTCATAATTTGACCTTATAAGGTCACCCTGATGAAAAAATATACTTGTCGCTAATGTTACCTATTAGGTTCACCCTCGCAAAAAAAAAACATTTCCAAAATGCGACCTTTTTTTTTTTTGTTAGCATGATTTGGGTAATTAGGGTGCGGGATGTTTGGGGCGCTGCACAGGTAAGAAGAGGAGCCTGTGGCCTCCCCTTGCAAAATGTGAATCCGAATTCCTTTTAACATTGTAAGTCTGAATGGCAATACAAGTACAACGCGGTCGAACTCCTGACATTTGCACCAACATCCCAAAAGTAACACGCGAGGTCCTCATTATTATTGTCTTGCGGCTCTTCTTTTTCGTGGGGGGAGGTGATCGTCTGTGACCCCGGGGATTAGGAGCAGGATGGTATCACAGGTACACTGGTTGTTGTAGTAACAGCCTCGTCTTCCTATTGGTCCAATGGGGTCGACTCGACTCGGATGAATGGTGACCTCATTCGGAATCATCTCGCGCAATTCGAGGTTTAGACGTAATACCCAAGACATGTTAATCTTTCGGTGCCGTTTTTTTGTTTTGGAATAATGCCTCATTTAGCTTACGGTATTTATATTTACTTGTTTTTCTTTCTGTATATTTGTAAAAGTTTGTGTCGACTTTGGCAAATCTTAAGATACAGATTTGCATTTAGTTTTAAATAATTTTATTTAATTTTATCTTATTTTATTTACTTATCACTTTATAGCCGATTGACTCTCTATTTATGTAATGATAATTTATGTAATGGTTCTCGTGGAAGTCAGTCGAGACAGAAATAAAAGACGTCGCAAAGATAAAGGTAATTGACACAGAAAATAAGTATCCGCTAAAAGTAAAGATTCAGAAGTACAAATCATATGACGTGTAAATTACTTGAGTCTATTGAAATTGTAAATAATATTCTTTGAATTTTAAAACCAACGTATCTGAAAAACAACTCCCATTCCTAGTATCCTGAATAGAGAACAGTTATTCCCATTCCGATACTCTGAGAGAGATGCCTCTGAGAGAGAGAGAGAGAGAGAGAGAGAGAGAGAGAGAGAGAGAGAGAGAGAGAGAGAGGATAGCTACTTTAAAGAAAGCTTGCCACACGGCTCGCCCCAAAATCAATTTTGCAATAATTAAAATGAGCTTGCCGAGCAAAAAAAAAAAAAAAAAAAAATGGTCCATCAGAATGACGCCCCCCAAAATCGCTACTCGTAGTAATCGAGCAAATTGACGCCAGCAGATACAAACCCAGCGAGCATTTTCGTTCGTCCGACAAAATCCAGGAATCAAAGGAAAGGAAAGGCGTCATTTTTAAAATTTTTTTTTAGCAAAAATGCTCTCGACAGATGACTTCACAAATTTAACTTTGTGAGTTTCTTAAACAAGCATTAGTCAGTCGCAAATGCTTCCCGTTGAATGTTGTCACAGAGTCAGATAAATCCCCTTTTCCTAACGTCACTCCGCCTCTCCCCTTCTCCCCTCTCCCCTCTCCCCTTCCCCTTCCCCCTGAAACATCAGCAACCCTCTCCCTCCAAACACCTCTCTATCTCGTGCTTGTGTGTGTGTGTTTGTGCGTTTGCGTCTCCCCCTTCAAGCTGGCTCCATCCGGTCCTCCTCCACCTCCTCCCCCTACCCGTGGTTCCTCTCCCCTTCAAGCTGGCTCCATCCGGTCCTCCTCCACCTCCATCTCTCCCCCCAGCCATGGTTCCTCTCTCTCTCTCTCTCTCTCTCTCTCTCTCTCTCTCTCTCTCTCTCTAACTCGTCCCCTCTCCCCCTCCCCAATACCCCCTTCCCCCAGGCATCCTCATGCTGTTTCCCCACCAAACAAAGCAAAGGCACTATTTGCATGCACTCTGCCTTGTTATTGATTGACAGACTCAAGGGATACCGAAACTATCTGCTGTTCATCCGTCAGAAGCGATTGTATCCCCCCTCCCCCTCCTTCTTTTTTTGTTTGTATTTTAAGTTTTTTGTTTATTTATTTTTTCCGTTTTCTTTTTTTTTTTTTGTTTTGCTTCCAGGGGAAAATGCATGATTCGTTTACCCTGGATTGCTTTTTCATACATTGTGATACACTGAAGCAGGTTATGGATTTTTTTTTTCTTTACGTATGCTGGTGCATGTTTTATGTTGGTGTGCGCTTTGTGTTCGTATGCTACATGCTTGTGTACAGTGAGTGATAGATATACACACACACAGTATATATACATATATATATATATAGATATAGATATATATAATTATACAGATAAATATAATATATATATATATATATATATATATATATATATATATATATATATATATATATATGTATATACACACATACATACGTTATATAGTTGCTCATTTTTCAACCATTTTGATACTGCGTGTGTGTACAAGTCACAATGACCTCTTTACATCTCAGTTCCCTCAAACTTTCCGGATACGTCTACCACTATGAGACTTGGAACCAAATAAAGAAGCTAATGAAGAAACCCTAAATCTAGAGGCGGGGCTCGAACCCACGCGTGATAGATTGGAAAAAAGTGAGTGAACCTTTACCACTCGGCCACTTGAATCACGGCAGTTGGGAAGTCTCCGTCCGTTCTATATTTGGGTTCAAATCCTGCCACTCACTGATAGCTTGGATGGAACCATTGCATACACCCGGTAGCCTGCCAACCTAGCAGTCTGAAAAAACTCGAGAGGTTCAGTAGGAGAACAGGTACCAGCCCTCGGGCTGGGGGTTAAACAGTGGGCCTAGCGACACACTTGCCATGTACCTTACACATTGGGACCTTCCCCACTGGGTGTTGGCCAAAGAAACAGGAGATCAGTGCCTGCCCTATGAGCCTACATATATATACTGTATATACACACACACATATATATATATATATATATATATATATATATATACATATACATATATATATATATATATATATATATATATATATATATATATATATATATATATATGCATGTATGTTTCTACATACAAGGTGTGACAATCAAGAAACGAGACATATCTTGAAACAGTTTCATTACAAAATCTAGAGAGAACTTACTGTCCCCTTCAAAGCAATCCCTCCCAGAATTAATGCACTTCTGCATTCGCGTCTGCCACCCACGGAAGCACTCGGCAAAGTCCTCCTCCTTGAGGCCCCTTAGCTCCCCTCGTCAGTGTGGCCTTCATCTCTCCTCAGAGGCGAATTGGGTTCCTTTGAGCACAGTCTTCAGCCTGGGGGAAGAGCCAGAAGTCGTACGGTGCGAGATCTGAGGAATAAGGAGGGTGGTCAAGAACTGCGATCTGTTTCTTCTTCTGCTTTCGACCTTATTAATTCACTGTATAGCAGGGTCGGCCGAGCTGCGATCTGTATGTTGGCCAAGAACTGCCTCACACTGAGCGCTGTGTGTGCAGGCGCGTTGTCTTGGTGAAGCAGCCACGAATTGTCTCCCGCAGAGCCTGCCTGCTGCGCCAACCCAGACATGGAGGCAATTGAGGACATCCCATCTTCTCCATAAGCCTCCTGGAGAAGTTTGAGACACTCGGTTGGGCCGTTTCCCCAGCTTAACCAGGGATTTCAAATTGATTCTCTGCTCCTTGTTTGTGCCACCTCCAGTTGCGTGACAAGGTGTAACAGCAGAGTGATACACAACTTCCTGAAATAGAAGCACAGTGTGAGCGAGGTGAGCAATATTATTGAAGGATAGTGGTGAGACGTTGCACAACACAGTGACATAAGCTGTTAGCCAATTAGCACTGAGGCATAAGTGTGGTTTCCACATATTATATTTATGTACATATATGTATATATATATAATATATATAAATATATGTTTTGTATGTAGATTCATTAAATTTACATATATATATATATATATATATATATATATATATATATATATATAAATATATATGTTTTATATAATACATTTTTAATTAATATACATATATATATATATATATATATATATATATTTATATATATAATGTATATTATATATATGTGTGTATTTTTTTTTATCACACCGTGATTTATATACAATCATGAAGCTACAAATGTCGCTTAATATCAAATTCACGCTACCTCGGGAATATCTCCGATGGAGAATTATCACCGAAGGGGAATTTTATAAGTGATAAATGGATTGGTACTGTCGGGTCGCGAATCCGCGACACAGCACAGACCCAGCAACCCCCAATCGACGTTACCACTGAGCTAGAGAATTCTCCATCGGAGATATTCCCGAGGTAGCGTGAATTATGTGTGTGTATACATACAAACATACAAATACATATATAATCCTCAGTTTTATCCAGTACACCTGTATATTATATATAATAGACGCGCCACCACTCTATAAAAGTATAAACGAAAAAAACATTGATGATTAATAATTATTGCGTTTGTTCGATGGCGTTCTTGGGCGCTCGCCTTTTTAAAATATTCAAATTTAGTTCCAGGTTGTTTTGCATCCATTCATATTCATAAGGCTCTGCTTGAAGCTTGCTGACGACTTTCCGCTTCATTGATTGCTTGTTGTATTTTTATGCTGATTGAATAGATAGGGAGTTTCCTGTCAGTGTATATATATGTATATGTATATATATATATATACATATATATATGTATGTATATACTCATATATATACACTCGTATATATACAAGTGATTACTTTAAAATATATTATTTATTTTTAACATTTGATAGAAACACTCATTTAAAATAAATAAAAAATAACACTGAAAATGAAATGAAATGTTTCTCTCTCTCTCTCTCTCTCTGAATAAATACTCCATTGGATACCATTCAGTTCGAATGAGGTCCTGTTAGTAATTCTATATATATATATATATATATATATATATATATATATATATATATATATATATATATATATATATATATATATATACATACATACATATATATATATATATATATATATATATATATATATATATATATATATATATATATATATATATATATATATACATGTGTGTGTGAATTATATATATATATATATATATATATATATATATATATATATATATATATATATATATATATATATATATATATATATATATATATATATATATATATATATACTATATCTATGTATACATACCACAAATTCGACAGGCTTAAAAATCAAGACATAAGACAGGGGAAAAAAAGCGGCAATTCTCATGTAAAAGAAGAACCGCCTTTGTTGCTGAATGTGAATTACGTGAAACGCCGGAGTATAAAATTTTCCGGCGATTTGCCGCGTACGTATTCCGTGTGTACCTGAGCTTTCATGCACGGATGTAATCCCTAGCAAGTCACGCAATATATTACCGTGATTTGCATGAGAAAGTCAACATTTTAAACCGGAAAGATTTTGCTTTCTCTCTCTCTCTCTCTCTCTCTCTCTCTCTCTCTCTCTCTCTCTCTCTTCGATCGATTTTCTCCCTGTCTGTCTAATTTTTATGTCCGTCTCTCTCTCTCTCTCTCTCTCTCTCTCTCTCTCTCTCTCTCTCTCTCTCTCTCTCTCTCTCTTTGCCGAGAAGAGAAGAGCGGCACTTCTCTTTTATGTTACCGAGGTCGTTTCTTTGTCTGTTATTTATTTATTTTTGCTGGTTTGTTTTCTGCTCTCTCTCTCTCTCTCTCTCTCTCTCTCTCTCTCTCTCTCTCTCTCTCTCTGTTTTTTTTTTCGTGGATCTAGCAAAAAACTTTCATATTCATTAACACGAACGGTATCAAATGTATTCAGGATTTTAGTTCAGCAAGGTTTGTGACTTTTACTTTGTCATTACACTTTATATATATATATATATATATATATATATATATATATATATATATATATATATATATATATATATATATATATATATATCTATTTATATACATATATATACTGTATATGTATATACAGTATATACTTATATGTAAATTATAGTTTTTTATTATGTACTCATTGTTTATGGCTCTTCTTTTCGCTGTTTTCTGTTGTGCATTTCATTTCTTTAATACTAAATTTGTTTGAGTTCTTATATAACTTTCGTGTTTCCGTGTGCAAATTTCTTCAGTTGCCAGTAAGTATTTTGTCGCGGTTAAAATGTTGCATTTAAGTTTTATTTTCATTACGGTTATGCTATGTATTTTTATTGTTTCATTATAAATTTTGATTTTAGTTTTCTGTAAAAGAAGATTATTGTGCCGGCTTTGTCTGTCCGTCTGCACTTTTCTGTCCGCCCTCAGATCTTGAAAACTACCGAGGCTAGAGGGCTGCAAATTGGTATGTTGATCATCCACCCTCCAATCATCAAACATACCAAATTGCAGCCCTCTAGCCTCAGTAGTTTTTATTTTATTTAAGATTAAAGTTAACCATGACCGCGCTTCTCGCTACGATATAGGATAGGTCGCCACCGGGCCGTGGTTGTGGTTGAGGTTACATGGACCGCGGCTCATACAGCATTATACCGAGACCACCGAAATATAGATCTCTTTTCAGTGGCCTTGATTAAACGATGTACAGAAAACTGTATTGCGCCGTAGAGACTTCGGCGCATTTTTTACTTGTTTATCTGATAGATATTATTTGCAGATTCCCATTACACGTTCTTGCTGTTTTCACGTAAATGTTTTTTCTCTTTCTGGTCAAATGTTTTTGGCACTTTCCAGCGGTAAACATTTGCGTTTCAGGTTTATGGATTTTTCCTAAACCTGTTATTTTTGCTGCTTTTTGGTGTATGCATTTGTACTATTTTTTGATATGTATTTTTGCACATCTATGTTAATTTTGCACTCATGCTCATATTCATCCTTGATTTTATGACCTCCGAGTGTCCAGTTTTTCTTTTCATCTTGCATTTCTTTTTGGGTACAGAAAAAATATTTTTAGTTTTCTGTAAAAGAACACTCTTGCGCCGGCTTTGTCAGTCCGTCCGCACTCTTTCTGTCCTCACTTTTTTCTGTCCGCACTTTATTCTCTCCGCAATTTTTCTGTCCGCCCTCAGATCTTAAAAACTACTGAGGCTAGAGGGTTGCAAATTGGTATGTTGATCATCCACACTCCAATCATCAAACATACCCCACTGCAGCCCTCAGCCTCAGTTGTTTTTATTTTATTTAAGAAAGAAGCTATGATCAGTGCCTCTGGCAGCGATATAGATAGCCACCATGGACTGAGGTTAAAGTTTCATGGGCCGTGGCTCATACAGCATTACAAATTCAAGACCATTGAAAAGATAAATCTATTTTCAGTGGCCTTGATTATACGCTTTAGCGGCTGTACAGAAAACTCGATTGCGCCGAAGAAGCTTCGGCGCATTTTTTACTTGTGTAATATTATTTTTACTCTGCTAATATTTATTGCTTTTCATTTCCGTCGCAATATTTATTCTTTTTGAATATAGTTATGATTTGTTCTGTTACCCATTTTTATCTAATTATCACTCCTTTAGTTTTTGATACATATATTTTATATTTACGTCGATTAATCAGTAGAAATTGAATGTTTTCTGTCAGAAGTTATATCTTGCGCCATTCGACATACATAAAAAAAAACAAGAATGCATAATCAAACTTTGGAATTTACTGACCTCTGTTTTCCCTGGCTCATATACCCTTCTATCCTGCCGGGTTTGGAAAAAACGCGCTGGGTCGCCCATCCCGAAGACCTTCCCATCTGAATAGAAAAACACCCCTCCCCTTTCCCACGCTGAACATGACAGCGACTGCCAATATGGTGATATTCCATTTTCAACTCTTGGTAGATTGCTACTGGCTCTGCCCCAGTGTTATGTTTCAAATTGCAAATTGATTATGATTGATTTCTATTTTTGTAGTGTTTCCAATTAGTCAGGAATGAGAGAGGATGAGAGCTAGAGAGAGAGAGAGAGAGAGAGAGAGACACTACTTCAATTCGGCGAAATAACGCTAATTTAGATTCATCTTGAGAAATTTCTCTTGAGAGTTCATGTTGCAAGGAAGGGGAAAAGGGGTTAGCGGATAATGTAATCAGTGAGGGGAAACGAAAGGGGAAGAAGAGGAGAGGGGAGGAGGAGGAGGAAGAGGAGGAGGAGGAGGAGGAGGAGGGGGCTGGATAAAAAGAGGGGAACAGACGAAGGGAAAGAGAATCCGAATGCGAGGAAAGGGGAATCCGAGGACGAGCTTGGGGAAGAAAGATGAGGAATCAGAGAGAGAGAGAGAGAGAGAGAGAGAGAGAGAGAGAGAGAGAGAGAGGGGGGGGGGGTCTACATATGAAAAGAGAATATTGGAGCAGCAGCAGAGAGAGAGAGAGAGAGAGAGAGAGAGAGAGAGAGAGAGAGAGAGAGAGATACCTATGAAGAGAGAATATTAGTGACTTTCTTTAGAGAGAGAGAGAGAGAGAGAGAGAGAGAGAGAGAGAGAGAGCATTTGGTCCCACCTGGTCTATTATGTATGACTACTAATTGATGAGGGTGGCTTCCATTAGCCATATAGGTCTTCCAAACGTACGGGCGAAATCTTAGCGTATTTTCTGCGGAATTTCGTCATAAATGGAACAGTGCTGTATAGCATTCTCTTGCCACTGCCTTCCGCATTGCTGTTGAAGCTGCTGCTACTACTATTATCTCTTCTACTACTGTTACTACTATTATTACTATTTTTTCTACTACTATAACTACTATCACTACTATTTCCCCTACTACTATAACTGCTATTACTACTATTTCTCCTACTACTATAACTGCTATTACTACTATTTCTCCTACTACTATAACTGCTATTACTACTATTTCTTCTACTACTATTAATAAAGGTTACCATTATCATTCTTAACTGCTATTACTACCACTACTACTATAACCATTTTACTACTATTCTTCTACTTACTATTACCAGCAAGGTACCATTATCATTTCTACTACTGTTATTACCACTACTACCACTACCACCATTTCTCTTCCACTAATAAAGGAACCATTATCATTTCTACTACCATTTCTACTACCACTCATTTTCTTCCCCTACTTCATTACTAAAGGATTTCTACCATTATTGCATTCTTCTACTACTATTACTAAAGGTACTATTATAATTTCTACTACTACTAGTACTACTACTACTACACTTCTGTTTCTTCTACTACTATTAGTAAAGGTACTATTATCATTTCTACTACTACTACTACCACTAACACTGTTTCTTTCCCACTAACATTGTAAAGGTACTATTATCATTTCTACTACTACTATACTACTACTACTACTACTACTACTACTACTTAATTACTATTTTCAGTAACTATTATTATTGTTTGTCGTTTTTGATGTTGAGGATAGTGATTAGGAAGATAACTATAAGAATAACAGTGAAAATAGTGGTGACGATGATGACAAAAAATGATAATGCTGATGATGATGTCGAGGAAACTCGTGATGATGATGATGGAGAGTATGATGAGAGAAAATGGTGATGATTAAGACGAAAATAATACTGTTGAAATGAGGACAAGAATTATTATAAAGCCTGTTACGATTTCCTATCATCCAGATCCTTTGAGAGAGAGAGAGAGGAGGAGGAGAGAGAGAGAGAGAGAGAGAGAGAGAGAAACTAAAGGCTAACACGTGAAAATGGGGCACAGTTACAGAGAGTGACGAATGCTTAAGACAGGTTGAAATCGAGAGAGAGAGAGAGAGAGAGGAGAGACTAAAAGCTAACACGTCAAAATAGCAGTTACAGAGAGTGACGAATGCTCAAGATAGGTCGAAATCGAGAGAGAGAGAGAGAGAGAGAGAGAGAGAGAGAGAGAGAGAGAGAGAGAGAGAGAGAGCGAATTTGTGATAAATAAAAAAGAAGCAGCCAAAATGTCATTTTGACAGAGAGTATTGAATGCTTAAGATAGGTCGAAATCGAGAGAGAGAGAGAGAGAGAGAGAGAGAGAGAGAGAGAGAGAGAGAGAGAGGAAAGGAGATTTTGCGATGATATTTAAAGTAAAAGCAGAGAAAATGGCGCAGTTACAGAGAGCAGCAAATGTTTGAAATAGGTCTAAATAGAGAGAGAGAGAGAGAGAGAAACTAAAAGATAACAGAGGAAAAGAGAATTTGTAATGATACATAAAACAAAATAATTAAAAATAGCTCAGTTACAGAGAGTGGCGAGCGAGCGCCTGAGAGAGAGAGAGAGAGAGAGAGAGAGAGAGAGAGAGAGAGAGAGAGCAATTGCTGATTATCAAGAGTTGCTCTTGTCAATCACACGTCACAGGACGCCAATTGCCGCGCGCCTTCGGTGACGCCCCAACAGTAATTGCGTTTTGAGTATTCCCAATTAACGAATTACCGGGAATTAATCAATGCTCTGTACGGGCGATCAGTATGCGTGGTGCGTTTTTGCGATATTATTATTACATATGTAGGCATATTCGTATAGGAGGGACATGTATTAATATTATTATTGTTTGTACTGTTATGATGATAATAATAATAATAGTGATGGTGATGATGATGATTGTTATTATTACTATTATTATTATTATTTTTGTCTATCACAGTCATCCTGTTCGACTGGTTGGTTTTTATAGTGTGGGATTCCGGTATTATTATTATTATTATTATTATTATTATTATTATTATTATTATTATTATTATTATTATTATTATTTTGATAAATTTGGGTAGGTATGCCTACTCTGGTGGTTATTCTCTCAAAATAATTTTTACGTAGGCCTATATATTGAAGATCTTGCTTCAGTTGAAAAGCCAAAATTTTAGCAATGTTGCTCTCTCTACATCAAAGTATTCAAAACTGAGGCATCGTGCCAGATTTGTTTTGCCTTCAGCCAAATTTGAGGTCACAGGTCAAAAACGTAGCAGGATTTAAGTGGTTGCTACGTGAAGTAACAGACAGTGCTTACCTGTCATTGGGGCAGGGAGAGTAATTCTCATTTTTATTCAAGTCCGGCCTAAAGATACCTAGGTTATATGTGAGACTCTAACAGAGACAGCCAGATACCCAGTGCTTGGGCACATAGCCTACCTCTGAGCGGATTCCACATACCCAGGGGAGGAGATTCTTAGAAATCAGTGCATATAATCAGTAGGTGGCTCTGCCCTAAAATGGAAGACTGCAGTATCTGCAAATATACAAAACTGAGAAAAATGGTAGACACTGCAGTTTTTCCTTGCCTTACTACTAATTTTGCAGATACTGCCAATGTGACCCCCTAAATACTCGTGGAAAGCATTGAAGAATCATTCTGAAATTGTAGTACTTGTGTATTAGCGTTCCACGAGCCCAATAGGTGGCATATCTCAATTTCGAAAAATGTAGCAGACACTGCAGTTTTCCATTTTAGGGCAGAGCTGGCTTCATTCTGCATACCCGGAATTGGGAATGTTGTACAAATTATTTTGCAAATTATTTTGCAATGACCCCTTTCTTAGGTCACAGGTCAATTTGAAAAATGTCAAAATTGTTATATGCCTTTCATTTTGATTTGACTCGGCAGGTAGTTAACTCTAGGGATCGATTGTTATTTTTCCCAGACACTTTTACCAAGGGTAATGTTTTAGGCTAATAGACTCATTTAAAGTTAATCATTTTATTGATTGGTGAACATTTTCCGCAAGAGTTGTTTTTACCCGGGCCTTTTTTTCAATATCGCGGGTCAGTTTCACATTAAAAATTTTATTCCTCTCTGATTTTGATAAAACTTGAACAGTTATAAAACACTGGGGGTATTTTACTTGTTTTCCTCAGATACATTTAAATTTGAATGATTGTTCAAGGTCTCAGGACAGTTTGAAGATTAAAATTTTAATTCTTCCTCTGCATCATATCTTACGTCCTGACATTCTGTGCATGAAACAAGAGCTTTAGAGAGGAATATATATACATGTATATATATATAGTATATATATATATATATATATATATATATATATATATATATATATATATATATATATATGAACATTAACTTTTAAAGTTACTGCTATGGAACTGATTAACATTTATGTAAAATAAATTAATGTTTGAGTTTTTTTTATTTAATAATCGTTCAAAAGTCAATCAGTCAATCTCTTTTTCATGTAAACAAATTAAAGGCAAGTATTGCAAATTACTGGATAAAATATGTACAGAATAATAAGTGTTACACCACCACAGGAAGAGACAGGATGATGAAATTAAACTCTTCGGAGAAGAGAGAGAGAGAGAGAGAGAGAGAGAGAGAGAGAGAGAGAGAGAGAGAGAGAGAGAGAGAGAGAGAGAGAGAGAGAGAGATGGAGATATACTTGCAGATTTTGAGAGAGATGAGAACACTATCTATGGAGATATACTTGCAGATTTTGAGGAGATGAATCGAGAGAGAGATATTGTAGAGGAGGAGGGAGAGAGAAAGAGAGAGATTGAGGAGAGAAAGAGGGGAGAAAGAGAGAGAGACTGGGAGAGAGAGACGAGAAGAGAGAGATATTGAGGGAGAGGAAGAGGAAGAGAGAAAGAGAGAGAGATTGAGGGAGAGAAAGAGGGAGAAAGAGAGAGAGAGAGAGAGGGAGAAAGACAGAGAAACTGAGGGAGAGAGAGAGAGAGATTGAGTGAAAGAAAGAGAGAGAGATTGAGGGAGAGAAAGAGAAAGAGAGATTAAGATTGAGAGAGAGAGAGAGAGAGAGAACTATCTATGGAGATGGACTTGCCCTCAGCGTCGAGTGAACTAAATAATGCCACAGAGACCTGGCGGGGAATGTATAAAGATCTTGACCGGTTGAAAAACGCAAGCGTTGGAATTTTTTCCACAGCATAAGAGCGGTCCCGAATAGCCGAGAGAAAAAATAAGAAGGAAAAAAAGGCTAAATAAAATGAAAGGGTCAAGATATTCAAAGGGGATGAGAAAACGAAGGTGGTCTGTATATTTCTTAAGAGGAAAAAAAAAAAGATTTATGAAAGAAATACTCAGTAAGAGGGTATGGAATAAACGCAAAAGTTTTTCGTTTTGCGTTGAAGAGAGGAGAGAGAGAGAGAGAGAGAGGAATAGCAGCACCAATAGCAAATAATAGAATTACAATAGTGACACACACATATATATATATATATGTGTATACATATATATACATATATATATATATATATATATATATATATATATATAAAGTATATATATATATATGTGTGTGTGTGTTACCATGCTCAGTGAAAGGGCATGGAATAAATGCAACAGTTCTTGTTTTGAGTTGGGGAGAGAGAGAGAGAGAGAGAGAGAGAGAGAGAGAGAGAGAGAGAGGAATAACAGCAACAGTAGTAAATAATAGAATTACAGTAGTAACATGTATTTATATATACGTTACTATCCTCAGTAAGAGGGTATAGAGTAAACGCAACAGTTTTATTTTTGTTGAGAGAGAGAGAGAGAGAGAGAGTGTAAAATCAATAGCAAATAGCAGAATTGCACTAGCAACATTATATATGAAAGAACAGTAAGATTGAAGCAACAATTAGTGAGAGAGAGAGAGAGAGAGAGAGAGAGAGAGAGAGAGAGAGAGAGAGAGAGAGAGAGAGAGAAATATAGCAACACTAATACTAAATAATAGAATTACAGTAGTAACATTATATATGAAAGGATAGTTAGATTGAAGTCATAATCAGCGAGAGAGAGAGAGAGAGAGAGAGAGAGAGAGAGAGAGAGAGAGAGAGAGAGAGAGAGGAATAGCAACACCAATAGTAAATAATAGAATTACAATAGTTACATTATATTCGAAAGGATAGTAAGATAGAAGTCATAATCAGCTAGAGAGAGAGAGAGAGAGAGAGAGAGAGAGAGAGAGAGCACAAATATACACATTTCAAGACGAGCATTAAGCTGGCTGACAGATAGAAAACGGGGACAAACATGCAGTATGACCACACCACTTGTGACGCCTTTATTCCTTCTTGCATTTACCCTTTTTTGTCCTAGTTTTTTCTTTCTTTAGAGGGACGTCTTGCAATGCATCTTCCTTTTAGAAAAACATCCTAACAAGGCCACCCAGCCATCCTGCCTGTCTTCCCCCACCCTTCCCTCCAGTCCTTCCCGCCGTTCCTATTGTGAGAAAGTCTCCGTTGCCCTGCAGGACTCTTTGTTGTCCTACAGGACTCTTATTGCCGTTGATAAGGTTTTAGAGCCTTTGCACTCTGCTTAGTAACTCGCATGCAATATTGTTCTCCTAAACATGTTTTTTTTTTTTATCTGTTTTCCTTCCTGGAGTGGATGCGTTTTGGGGGAGGGGGTTGGGAAGTATAAGAATGGGGGAGGGGAGGAGGAGGAGGTTGGTTAGGGAGGAGAGAAGGGGGAGAGGTAGGGAAGAGTGGGGAATTGTGGAGGGGAAGAGGGAATTGGTTAGGAGGAGAGAAGGGGAGGGGGTTAAGGAATCTGGGGGAATGGTGGCGGGGTAGGGAAGAGTGGGGAATTGGGGAGGGGCAGAGGAGGTTAGGGGAGGAGAGTAGGGGAAGGGGGGTTAAGGAGTCTGGGGGAATGATAGAGGGGTAGGGGAGAGTGGGGAATTGGGTAGGGGAAGAGGAGGTTGGTTAGGGAGGAGAGGGGGGAGGGGGGTTAAGGATTCTGAGGAATGGTGGATGGGGTAGAGTGGGGAACTGGGAGGGGGCAGAGAAGGTTAGGGAGGAGAGTAGGGGAGGGGGTTAAGGAGTCTGGAGGAATGGTCGAGGGGGTCGGGGAAGAGGGGGAACTGGGGAGGGGCAGAGGGAGTTGGTTAGGGAGGAGGGGGGGGAGGGGGTAAGGAGTCTGGAAAGGGAGCTCCAAGCCATTTTAAGGTTTATGGGACTGGAAAGAAGATACGAGTTCGTAATGTTTGTCAGGTCTTTTTTTATTTAAAGCGTTGATCGGGTGTAAAGGCTTTTTTTTTTCTTTTAAACTGTTGTTTTAAAGTTTTTCTTCATAGTTACGAAAAGTTGAAAACTATGTAATATTTTATTTATTTATTTGTTTTGCGTACGTTTCATTTTGGATTTATTGCTTCATATATCTAAATTTTTTTGTTTTTCCTGTTTCCTTTTTTTTTATTTTGATTTCATACATTTCCATCTATCCAACTGTCTATCTATCTCTCCAGATATCTACCTCTCTCTATCTATCTATCTATTTTTGGTATTTTTTCATTGCCCTTTATCAAATATCTGTCTGTCCGTCTGTCCCCGAGTGAGGGTTAGGAAGCTGGATAGCATGTCCAGGTCTCTACGGTATAAAGATGCGTAACCTGCTCTCTCTCTCTCTCTCTCTCTCTCTCTCTCTCTCTCTCTCTCTCTCTCTCTCGGAAACTATTGGATGATGTTGTGTGGAGGGGGTGGGGGACAGAGCCCCTCTCCTCCCATTTGCAATCTTCCCACACTCCTCTTCCTCATTTCTCTTCCCTCCGTAGCAGCTCGTACGTGCGTGTGTGTGTATGTATGTATGTGTGTGTATGTGTGTCTCTGGTTACAGCAGGCATCTCCTGGGACCTGAGGGAGCCGGAGAGAGAGAGAGAGAGAGAGAGAGAGAGAGAGAGAGAGAGAGAGAGAGAGGAGCCAAGGATGATAATACGGTAGACAAATGTTCGGCATTCGGGCCTCCTGTTTTATCCGCGGGATTATATCATTTACATCCGACACGCCGACACAAAAATAAAGTCGGCATCGGGAGCGGCATATGGCACACGGGCGGAGATGCGCGGATCGGTGTTGTGGGGGGGGGGTTATTGTGGGGGTGGGGGCATGCTCGTTTTGACCGTTTGTTCGTTAGTTTGTTCTTTTTTATGGTTTGTATTTCGATAGAGGAGTTGTGCGTCCGTCTCTGTTGCCTCTTTTGGGATTTTAGATTTTAGGGATGACAGAGAGAGAGAGAGAGAGAGAGAGAGAGAGAGAGAGAGAGAGAGAGAGAGAGAGAGAGAATGGTGGTGCTATGGCTAGACAAAAGGGATACATGTTTATATTATGTATGTATGAATGTACCCAAACGGTATGAGTACCTTCTTGAAGATAATTATTTAGTTACCTATTGTTAAATATTATTAAAATGAATGGAATGCTGCCAACCTACAAACAAACACACACACACAGCATTTACTCTTCATCCGTCCAATTTCGTCTCTCTCATCTTGGCTGTCCAGCTCCTTTGATTTTGCTGGGAAATACCTTACTACGATGTATGTCTCTAATACCATTAAAGAAATTCCTCAGATCAAAACGCTGACTGAAGAACTGTGTCTCAGCGGCCTGGTTCAGTGTATTTTATAATAATAATAATAATAATAATAATAATAATAATAATAATAATAATAATAATAATAATAATAATAATAATAATATAGTCTGGACAGACTGCGAGATAATAATAATGATGATAATAATAATAATAATAATAATAATAATAATAATAATGCAGAAATAAAAGTTGTAATTGTCTGGATCACAAGCAAGCAACTGCTTATTTTAATTCAACATGGAATGATTGCGTTATCATGACGCATATTTGTGACAACAACAACAACAGTAATAATAAAAAACAATAAATGAAAACCTCATTAAAATTGTTGCCACAGGATAATCCCACTACATTTGTAACTCATCCCAGTCAGAAAACTGAATCATTTCTCATTTTTAGTTTTCTGTAAAAGAAAACTATTGTGCCGGCTTTGTCTGTCCGTCCGCACTTTTTTCCGTCCGCCCTTTTTCTGTCAGCCCTCAGATCTTCAAAACTACTGAGGCTAGAGGGCTGCAAATTGGTATGTTGATCATCCACCATCCAATCATCAAACATGCCAAATTGCAGCCCTCTATCCTCAGTAGTTTTTATTTTATTTAAGGTTAAAGTTAGCTATAATCGTGCATCTGGCAACGATATAGGATAGGCCACCACCGGGCCGAGGTTAAAGTTTCATGGGTCGTGGCTCATACAGCATTATACCGACACCACCAAAAGATAGATCTACTTTCGGTGGCCTTGATTATACGCAGTAGTGGCTGTACAGAAAACTCGATTGCGCCGAAGAAACTTTGCAAGGAACATGGCTCGGCCGTCCAATCCAGTTGGGCCGTTGTTTCAGAAATACCCAAATACCATACTTCCGGTTTATATTTGGTTATCTGCGGGGCGCTTAAATTTCTGGCATCTCATTATTGCTCATAAATGAGCCTACAAATATACGAGTATGATATCCGGCATATTAACGTTATGGAAGGAAAGTAATTCCTGAGGCTTTAGTAAAAGGGCTTTGTATCTTTTTATTAGATGTGTTTATATATATATATATATATATATATATATATATATATATATATATATATATATATATATATATATATATATATATATATATATATATATATATATATATATATATATATATATATATATATATATATATTTACATATATGAATAAATATTCATGTATATACTATACACACATCGTTTCTCTGTGAACATTTTATTGTTCTTGACTGTTTATTTATCGTAAAGGCCATAAAAATCAAGATACTTGTTTTTATACACACCAATATTTAGGGCGCCTAATAATGTTTGTGTATTGAATTTGAAGTGCTTAGTGTTTTAGTGAATCAAATTTCTTTTAACATTTCTACGTTTTAGATTTCTTTAGCGATTTTAATATCTTGAAATACGTCCATATATCGAACTAGTTACATTAACTGGTCATGTTTTAATTTTTGGAACAGGTGAATTTGTAAAGTTTTTGTTCTTTTTTAGGTTTTTTCATTTTTAAACACATTTGGAATCCGTAATGATTTTTTCATTCTAAAACCGCTTTAGTGGATTAATAACTGAATTGAAGATGATTTAAATTTTTAGGTCGCATTTGGAAATCTGAGGAAAACTGGTCATGTTTTAATTTTTGGAGCACAGGTGAATTTGTAAGTTTTTATTCTTTTTTAAGTTTTTTTCATTTTTAAACATATTTGGAATCCAAAACGGTTTTTTCATTCTAAAAACATTTTAGTGGATTAATAACTGAATTGAAGATGATTTAAATTTTTGGGTCGCATTTGATAATCTGAGGAAAAACGTATCAAATATTTGTTTTCATTCTAAAACCATTTTAGTGGATTAATAACTGAATTGAACATTATTTAAATTTTTGGGTCGCATTTGATAATCTGAGGAAAAACGTATCTAATATTTGTGCCAATTTACGCTCGCCTTTTCAAAAGTGTGTCAAGGAAAATCATTATACGAACGTGGCGAACTTTGTAAAGCTTTATTCAAACAACGAAGGTTATTAACTCTTGAAAAGTCTTCATTTCTTTGACCGCATTTCAGTGTTCTGTGCGTGGCGAGTTTTTTTTTTTTTTTTATTCCTTCCTTTTTTTTTTACTGTCGTTTGATTTTCTGAACGCGTTTAATTTTATGCCGGATTAAGTGATGACATGGATCTCCCCCCAAAATCCTTTGCTGCCCGCATGTTGTGTTGCAGGAACTTGGCACGTTGCATGTTGATTCCGCAAATGTCAGCGAGCAATTAGCGTGGTTTTTTGCTATTTTTTTTTAAGGCGTTGCATGCAACTTCTCTCTGTTCATTTATTGTTCACGTGTGAGGTTCAATGGAGTCAAGCTGGACGTATGTGGGTATGAGGTTTTTCTCGTCTTTTGTACGTGAATTGAAACGTAACGGTTCTTTGCGTTTTCAAGTGGAGTTTTGATCACGTCAATAGTTTTTTTTATTAACATGTTGATAATTTGTTAATCATTTATTCCTACACTGCCTTTTGGCCTCTTTGTGACCTATTGCCGATCGTACTAATCCCAAGGTTTGTTGCAAGTTTCAGCCCCCTGTATACTTGAACTTTCGTGACCATAGAAATTTTCAAAAGAGAATTGCATGAAATATTTTTTCTGTTTTACCTTAGTTTTCAATTTGTCAGCATAAGCTTATGTAAAATCCATCTGTCTATAATATATATACGTACATGAATGTAATATGTGACATAAATATAGACACACTATATATATACATATATGTATGTATAACTGTTACTATTCTATCTGTCTGTCTGTCTGTTTATCTATCTATAAAATATCTCTGTCTATCTATATATAACGGTCCCTTCTTCAGCCAACTGAAGAGGACTACAAAACGGTAAAGCATACATCCCCTTCTTTGTATACAATTTATCAATTATATTATTGTGGCTTAATCATTATATATATATATATATATATATATATATATATATATATATATATATATATATATATATATATATATATATATTATATATATACATGAATGTAATATATGCATATATATACATAAATATGAACATATATATATATATATGTATGTATAATCATATAATATGTATTTCTCCATTGATGGCCTCAATGGCCACGTAGGAATAAATTTACAAATGTTAGGTATTTGAGCTTTTATTACGTATAGTCATAATTTAGCGTTTTGTTATGGCCGGAAACAGTATTGCTCCTTTAATTTTTTTTCGAAATGCGTTTCTAAAATGATGTAAACACATTTTATATCGACGTTTGAATTACGAAACGCCATTTAGTACAATATTTTTCATTTGCATTTTCCGGGGTTGATTCTCTTCCTGTATTCAATTTTGATTTTCAGATCTCTCTCTCTCTCTCTCTCTCTCTCTCTCTCTCTCTCTCTCTCTCTCAGCAATTTATATATATATACATATATATATTGTTTATATGTATATATACACTTACAAGCATACATACATAGATATATGCATGCATACATACATACATATACAGCGCGTACAAGTTGTGGGCACCTTCACCCATGTTCCTAATTGACAATTCCCAGCCATGAATTTCATTAAACATGCATACAGTATATGCATATACATACTGATGTATACATACAGACATATGATGATTATCATCACTTTTGTTCGTGATTCATTTATCACCCATTACCACAGGTGAAAAAATAAGAGACGGGGTGTGGGTCCTGACCGGTTTGACTTTATTTCCTAGTCATTATTTTTCACCTGTGGTAATGGGTGATACATACTTTTATATATATATATATATATATATATATATATATATATATATATATATATATATATATATATATATATATATATAGTAAAATCGCTGCGCTTTGGGGAACCCAGCACCTCGCTCGAAGCGCAGATGGACATAAACCCCAGAATCTTCGCTGGTCCGCCGAAATTGCTGCGCGCTCGCGAAAGGACCGGGTAACCCCCCCCACCCTCCCCCAACCCGCCCCTCCGCTGTATGGGGAAACCGGGATCTAGGGATTTATTACGCCGTATGATGGCACAGAGAAAGACCCCTCTGTTATTACGGGATAATCCCCGAAAGAGGACTAGTAGGATATAGGTACGTTCGCATTACTCGCTGAGGTAGGCAGGGAATTGCCCCCTTTGTTTAAACGGTCACGGAATTGCGCTTGCTCGGGCGATTTTCGTAAGGATGGACGAGGAGGAGGAGGAGGAGGAGGAGGAGCACCGAGATGGGGGGTTCTTCCTACAAGATAGATATATATAAATATATATATATATATATATATATATATATATATATATATATATATATATATATATATATATATATATATATATATATTTATATATATGTATATATATATATAGATATATATATATATATATATATATTATATATATAGTTGATATGATTTTATTCACTTGTCTATTTATTATATATATATATGTATCCATATATATAGTTGATGATTTTATTTTATTGTCTATTTATTATGATTCGGATTAGAGAGGAGGGGCTGATCCTGGAAAAGTTGACAGTGGAGGGACGGAGTCTAAAGTCCCTGGCTTTTGTAACAAAAAAAAAAAATCATTACATAGAATAGCATCATCCCTCATTATTCCGGTCTGAAGCGAAGGTAGTGGGCCGCATTGAGACCCCGAGAACCGCTGAAGGGAGTGAGTAATGCTGAAAGATTGCTTGATTGATTATAGCCACTAAAACTGGCGTCACATCACCTAAACAATTAAAAAGTGCGCCGACGCAATCGAGTTTTCTGTACAGCGTATAATCAAGGCTACCGAAAATAGATCTATCTTTGGGTGGTCTTGGCATAATGCTGTATGAGCCGCGACCCATGAATCTTTAACCAAGGCCCGATGGTGGCCTTGCTAATATCGTTGCCAGATGCACGATGATGGCTAACTTTAACCTTAAATAAAATAAAAACAACTGAGGCTAGAGGGCTGAAATTTGGTATGTTTGATGATTGGAGGGTGGATGATCAACTTACCAATTTGCAGCCCTCTGTCCTCAGTTGTTTTTAAGATGTGAGGGCGGACGGACAGACAAAGCCAGCACAATAGTTTTCTTGTACAGAAAACTAAAAAGGAAACATAAGGAAAGACTGCGAAAGATAGGAAGTAAAGAAGGATAATGAGTTGAGAGAACAAGAGAGATTAAGAAGATAAGGAAAACGAATGAATATGATCAGAGATGACGGAAAAGATATCAGTTAATACGGGAAAATAATGAGGGAATGAGACTTAATGAGAGATAAGTAAAATATGAGGAAATTAAGAAAGGTGAGGGAAAATGAAAGAAGACTTGTTACGGCTTTAGGAGAACTCACAACTGTAAATTCTTGTTTACTGGTTAATGTGTATTCCGAACCTCCCATAGTTGTTCGGATTGGGTTTAAGCGTTGAATTAACCAGGTATGTGATTTTTCAGCCTTGTCAGATATTTGTTATGGCGTGCTTTTCAGATTTAGTTTGTGTTTTGCATATTGATTATTTTTCATCATTATTATTTTCGATTTTCAGCGTTCTTATTGTTCATGTTTTCGAATAACTGAAACTCTCATTTCATCTTTAGACCAATTCCTCATTATTCAAAATGTTATAGGTTACAAAACCACAGAGAGAGAGAGAGAGAGAGAGAGAGAGAGAGAGAGAGAGAGAGAGAGAGAGAGAGAGAGAGAGAGAGAGAGAGCAAGTCTGTTCTGTACGTCTGCCTCATTGTATGCCACTCGAGGCGTGCTATTTGTTGATGAACTGCTTTGAATGTTTGTGGCCTGTTTGGTAAACACGCGTGGGTGGGGGTGGGGGCGGCGGGAAGTCATACCCCGCTGTACATAGTCAAACAGTTTAATGCGAATGCCCGTATTTTTATTCCGATTTAGCAACTATAATTATACCCTTTCGTTAAATACTGTATAATCATTATAAGTACTTATCTAGTTCCAAGATTATGACAAAAGAGTTGTGTGTATGTTTGTGGGGGAGGGGATAGGGGAAGGGGAAGGGGGGTGAGGGGAGGGGAGGGGAGGAGGTATGTTTGTGGGGAGAAAAGGGATAAGAAAGGGATAAGGGTGTGGGAGGAGGAGGGGAGGAGGGAGGAGGAGGAGGAGGAGGAGGAGGAGGACATACAGGAA
>NC_089745.1:8458417-8463417 GCF_040412425.1 Macrobrachium rosenbergii | reverse complement strand
CTCGGAAGGTCTGCACAACCATTTGTACTTTCATGCAAGAATATACTAAACTCTCAATCAATGGTGAAGAAGATTTGAATGGTCTCCAAACGCGTATGGCACAGTAGGTTGCCAGCATTACACCAGTCCTATATTTATATATGAAATATACACAACAGAAAAGTAAAGATCCACAATTGGTTTGTATATTTTTTTCTTTACTAATCTTTACTTAAGAGATCAACTAAATGGCTTAGATTTTTTTTATTATAATACGTTGTCTGGCTGTAGCCCAGTAGCTATAGACAAGTTTGATACAGCATTGGCAGTCAGACTACTACATTTGAATAATTATATAATACACAAGCAAAAATTCGCAACTATCCTCAACTAATATGTGATTGTATATCCTAGAATTAAAATTGACTGTTTTAAGTTCGAGGACTTGGCGACCCCAGGAAACGCTTGACCCCATTTGGGGTCAACCCCAGGTTGGGAACCACTGTCCTAAACGGACAATAGACCTAGGGTAGCATATATGAGTTTGTTACAGCTGTATGATAGACCAAATTTTAAAACTGTAGCCATGCCATATTGCCAGATGAATCAACGAAAACAAGTTCAGGACAAGAAACCCAAAACTGAGGGTGATGGGGAGTTTTTGAAGAATAACGTTTAATGGCCTACTAGTAGTATACAGTAAAAACAATCTTGGCTGACGGGTGTTAGGCTAGGTGGGTACATGAGGGGATTGACTTTGACAAAAGTGAATTGAATATTACGTTAAGTAGTGACCATGGGAAACATAGTAGAGCCATTGTAAGCAATTCGATGAGAAAGTAATTGATTATGATAAAGTAATTGATTAGACATTATGAAAATGAATGCATTTCGTGGAATCACAAGCTACCTACCGTAACCTAACCTTGCATAGGTTAGCCTATGCGATTTTACCTCGCCATAACAGTCCTTAGCGTCCTATGTGATATCAACCTGATGTCACTGTATTAAGTCGTGTCGAGAGTAAAGGAAAAATCTTCAGCAATGTTTCATAAAGGTGTAAAAAACTCCATCTACGAAACGTAGGCCAAGAAACTATCAAAATAGAGTAGGGGGTAAAACTTTACTGAAGTTGCGCGGCCTGATTCCCGTCAGTCGCCGACTGGGACAGGTTAGAGGTTCCTCATACTTAAATAGACATAAGCTTTCCTACAATATCAGGTTCTAATCTAACCAGATCTCACTTACCTAACCTAACTTAGCCTACAACGACGTACCCTGACCTGGCCGAGGGCTCTTCCCCCTCTCCCCTGGGACTTCAAAAGGCAGTAACCTGTCCCAGTCGTAATAGCGTCTAGAATGCTCACGCTTTTAGAAAATGGTTTTTACTCATCATTTTAGTTATAAAATTTCCACTGAAGTTGGTCTTCATTGTTATTTTATCGTAGCGTACACAAAAACCGATCACAGGCAAGTACAGTCACAGCTAAGCTTTTACTGACGGTTTTACTTTTCTTCTTAGCCATGGATAAGTTACCGCTATGCAATAGTACTCGATGTCTAATGGTAACCCACATAGATTCAATACTTTTTTTGTTTATTATTATTGTAAAACATGGTTTTGTTACCTATTTGAAATGTTGATTGGTTTAGATATCCACCTGCTGTTGATTTTTTTTGTTAATTGATTGATATGAGTATTAAAAAATGTATAACGTCAGTTTTGTAAACAAAAATATAATAAGTGTCACTAGTAGCACGCCGTGAGAACCTCTTTAAACACACAAAGCTGAAGGAATCTGCAATAATTAATTTGAGATTGTAGAGGCTCATAACAGTTCTGTTTCACAAAACTCTTGGTTATTAGGCCTACTAGGCCTGCTATCCAGAGAGCTGTGAATGCTGACGCTGCCCTGTTCTGTATTTGCGAAGTACAACTTTAAGGTGGAATATTAGAACAGTCAGAGATATCAAGAAGGTAAGTGGTAATTAAACAGCAATATATATATATATATATATATATATATATATATATATATATATATATATATATATATATATATATTATGTATTATATATATGTATATGTATATGTTTATATATATATATATATATATATATATATATATATATATATATATATATATATATATATATATATATATATATATATATATATATGATGTGTGTATAAACAAAACAGAGGTGTGATTAGTTATAATGATAGCAAATTACAGGGCTGTGCAAAAGTACTTTATATAATTGTAATTCCATATTTTTAAAGTTTCCTTAGCTTCCTCTTATTAGGGCTTTTCTGTTTATAATTGCTCAAAGGTAATTTCGGATAGGCATTTTTTAGTTATAAAACTTAAAACGCAGCCTAGACATTTTTATGAGATTATAAGTTACATTTAGTTTAGTTCAGAAGAAACTTTTGCTGCATAAGATGATAATTTTCCTGGGTATTATTTTGTATTAAAGTGTGTGGGCTATCATCTTCATACATATACATATATAACTGTATATTATTATTATTATTATTATTATTATTATTATTATTATTATTATTATTATTATTATTAGATAAATGTATCATTGGCAGTCTGTCCAAGTATCCACTTATTGAAGCATGCTTAAATATAGCTGATACATACATACTACATAGGTTATATACATACATACATACATACATATATATATATATATATATATATATATATATATATGCATATAGGCTATATATATATATATACATATATATATATATATATATATATATATATATATGTGCATATAGTTTATATATATATATATATATATATATATATATATATATATATATATATATATATATATATACAGTATATATATAATTTACCAAAATCCAAATGTCATAAAACTGGATACACAGCATGTGCAACGGTCGTGCCGTTAAATGACGCAGTAACTACGTGCCACGGTATCGATCCCGGTCGTATGTCTTGTAAATAAAAAGGTTTCCCCAGTCAATGCGGAGTCTATCCATGTAATTTTAAATCGATTGGCCATAATTCCTTCGGTTAACAAGTAGAAAGGGTTGTTATTTATAGAGTGGGGTTGTGATTTGCACTAGAAGGAGCGTTTATTTTCGATTTATTTCACTATTGATGAGAGACGGCGAAGCGTTTAACGCTAGTCCATTGCGTTCTTTAGTTACCCGATTTATTTATGAATTTCCCCGTAGCGGGGTAGCGCCGTCAGTGCACCTTATGCGCTGCACTGTAGGCGCTACTTAAGGTTCTTTGCAGCGTGCCTTCGGCCCCTAGCTGCAACCCCTTTCATTCCTTTTACTGTGCCCATTCATATTATCTTTCTTCCATCTTGCTATCCACCCTCTCCTGACAATTATTTCATAGTGCAACTGCGAGGTTTTCCTCCTGTTACACCTTTCAAACTTACCTACTCTCAATTTCCTTTCCAGCGCTGAATGACCTCGTAAGTCCCAGCGCTTGGCCTTTGGCCTAAATTCTATACTCCATTCCATTACATTCCTATTTATGAATTTATTTATTTATTGTTTTTAGTCGTTTTGTTGTCTTGACATTATGGTGCTCATTTGTCTTCAGTAAGTAATGGTGTTATTTAATCTCTATAAATCTTTCCCTTTTTATTTATTAATTTTTTTAATAAGAAGTAAAAATCACAAAAATGAGCAATGTATTGTTATAAGTAAGTTAGTGGTCGTGTTTATGGACTGAACAGCAAGCAAGAGCCCGTTCTGGCACAGTGTCAGCTTAGTTCAAGAAATAATTACTGTTCCTTTGTTCAGATTTTCACTGTATTTTTTGTTTTGTTTTATTTCGTTTAGGGACTTTGAAGCTTGGGTTGTGTATATTTAATTTTTTTTTTAAAGCTTCGTAGTTGAAAGGATACTTGGGTTTCTACTTTGAATGGCGATGAGTTTAATCTCAAATTCGAGTAGGCATTACTTGTTGAATCTTTTATGGAGTGCCTTCCGTCAGGGCCCCTGGCTGCAACTCCCCTTTTCCTAGTTCCCTTTCCCTTACTGTACTCCCCTTTCACATTCTCTTTCTTCAATCTTATTTTCCTCAACCCTCTCCTAACAGTTGACTCATAGTGCAACTGCGAGGTTTTCCACCTTTCAGACCTTTGACTGTCAATTTGCGTTTCAGCGCTGAATGACCTCATAGGTCCCAATGCTTGGTCATTGGCCTAAATTCTGTATTTAATTCAATTCTTACACAGAATTAACGTGCATGTGTGTTTGTGTCCGTTTCTGAAGAAGGTGGTAAACAGTCTTGGGATAAGTCATTTGATCTAGAATTTTATCGTTTGAATTGACATTGCATACAAAAATTAGTTACCAAATTCTGGGTTGTCAAGCGCACTGACACTGTTACCCTAATTGGGGACAGTTCAGCTGGGCTAACTTTACATGTTAAGGCAATTACTCAAATCTGGGTCAACTGAGTTGTGTTAACAATGCATTCTAAGTGATTACCCTAGGAAGTAGATACCTAAATCTGGGTTAATTCAATTGAGTAAACAGTGCGTACCAATCTTGAGCTAACACTGCATCCTGAGGACTGTGTTTACCTAAATTGGGAACAAGTCAGATTCGAACGAACATTAATTCAATGCATTTGTCTTAACATGAAACAAAAGACAATACCATTTCACATGATAAATGCGCCTCCACCTTTGTCATATGACAAAGATATCCTTTCCAGTAATAGCTGGCGAATCACTGGTTGTTTTTAACAGGTATAATTCAGATTCCCTGGGTAGTAAAAAGCTCACGTAATCCACTGACTTATCTTTCACTAACATGTCTGCTTCTCCTCAAAAAGTCGCGTTCGTTTGATCTCCGATAATATCTCTCGTGTAGAAGACGACTGAGATTAATCATGGTTTTACATGCTATACGTGTCAGTTAACTATTAAAATTAGAGCTTTGTTATTCAACAAATAGTTTTCGCAAATTATAATGCTTGTAAAATGGTTTTTTTATTTTTATCTTA
>NC_089745.1:8443417-8453417 GCF_040412425.1 Macrobrachium rosenbergii | reverse complement strand
TTCTGTTGAAATATTTCTCCTGTTTCCAATTTGATCGTGAAGTTGTATTCTATGTAGGGAGAACAATATTAGTAGGCATGAGTAAATGCATTCATGTACACAATCACGCACACACTTTATATATACATACACATATATACAGTATATATACATATATATATATATATATATATATATATATATATATATATATATATATATGTATATTATATATATATGTGTGTTTGTGTGTGTATAATATATAATTTTACTTCATGATACATATCACTCACTGCAGTTAGTCCTGTTAAATTCTGTCGTACCTCTTTTTACCTAAGCAGTGAATTAGGCACTTGAAAGTTAGTCAGCTGGGGTGTATTCCAGCAAAGATACTAGTGATTAGGGTTATTAAATTGATTCCAAAATACTTTGTGAAAACCCGGAGAGCAGTTGCTTGAAAACAACCCAATCTAAGTTTAATGATTTTTATTTCACCTGTGGAATATCCATAGTCCTCATTGCGATCCCATGGGGGAAGTGCCGTCAGTGAACCTCACTTGGTGCACTGTATGCATTACTTCGGGTTCTTTGCAGCGTCTCTTCGGCCCCTGGCTGCAACCCCTATCATTCTTTTTACTGTACCTCCGTCCATATTCTCTGTCTCCCATCTTCCTTTTCACCCTCTCCTAACAATTGAATTATAGTGCAGCTGCGAAGTTTTCTTCCTGTTACGTCTTTAAAACATTTATATTTTCAGTTTCCCTTAAAGCGCTGAATGACTTCGTAGGTCCCAGCGCTTGGCCTGTGGCCTAAATTTTAGTTTTCTGTAAAAGAAAACTATTGTGCCGGCTTGTCTGTCCGTCCGCAGTTTTTTCTGTCCTCACTTTTGCTGTCCGCCCTCAGATCTTAAAAACTACTGAGGCTAGAGGGCTGCAAATTGGTATGTTGTTCATCCACCCTCCAATCATCAAACATAACAAATTACAGCCCTCTAGCCTCTGTAGTTTTTATTTTACTTAAGGTTAAAGTTAGCCATAATCGTACGTCAGGTAACTATATAGGATAGGCCACCACCGTGACGTGGTTAAAGTTTCATGGGCCGCAGCTCATACGGCATCACCGAGACCACCGAAAGATAGATCTATTTTCGGTGGGCCATGATTATACGCTGTAGCGGCTGTACAGAAAACTCTATTGCGCCGAAGAACTTCGGGGCATTTTTTACCTGTTATATTCCGGTCCAGGTAGACTGTGCTTGCAGCTACGGGAAATCAGTTTCAGTCTTGATCGAAAGCCTCGTCAGGCGGTCGGTAATAGCGCTCATCTCCATAAGCTATCACGAGACACCTCATTACCATCGTACAGGAGGATCTGCATTGTATATGCAGTTGCTTTCGGGTGTCATTATCATTCGTTGCTGCTTGCATCCGAAAGGTTTTCTTTTCAACATTTAATGAGGCTTAGAGAATATTTTTTTTTTCCTTTTTTTTTATTTTTTAAACCAGGCGTGTTAATACCACATTCAGTCGTCTTCTTCAGGGTAGGGACTTTTGTTTAACTTTTTTTTAGTTTTCTGTAAGAGAAATCTGTTGTGCCGGCTTTGTCTGCCCGTTCGCACTTTTTCTGCCCCCCCCCTCAGATCTTAAAAACTACCTAGGCTAGAGGGCTGCAAATTGGTGTGTTGATCATCCACCCTCCAATCATCAAACATACCAAATTGCAGCCCTCTAGCCTCAGTAGTTTTTTTTTATTTAAGGTTAAAGTTAGCCATAATCGTACGTCTGGAACCGCTATAGGTACCAACAACACATGCCACCATAGGGGTGCTGCTGAGTTTCATGGTTCGCGGCTAAGAGTTCCATTTGCCGTGGCTGAAAGTTCCATACACCATTATACGCTGTACAGAAAACTCGATTGCACTGTAGTGGTCATTGCAACTCACGGGGTGCACTGTAAGCATTACTAAAGGATCTTTGCAGCGTCCCTTCGGCCCCTATCTGCAACCCATTTTTTTCCTTTTACTGTACCTCCATTCATATTATCTTTCTTCCATCTTGGTATCCATCGTCTCCTAACGATTACTTCATAGTGCAACTGCGAGGTTTTCCTCCTGTTACACCTATCAAACCTTTTACTCTCTATTTTCCTTTCAGCGCTGAATGACCTCATAGGTCCCAGTGCTTGGTCTTTGGCCTAAATTCTATATTCCATTCAATTCCATTCCCATGATCAGGGCTTGAGACCTTTCACTCAACCATGTTTTATGGATTGGAAGTATTTGCTGAGCTCTCCTTTAATTTCTGTCCACACCTATTGGACCTTTTCCTAACCTGTTTTTATTTGAGCTTTGGACCTTTTGCCGAACCAATTATTCAGCCTTGGGATCTTTTGCTGTACCTTGTATTCAGCCTTGGGATCTTTTGCTGAACCTTTTATTTGGCTGTGACCTTTTTCTGATCATTTTATTAAGTCTTGGGACCTTTTGCTGTACCTTGTATTCAGCCTTGGAATCTTTTGCTGAACCCTTTATTCGGCTGTGACCTTTTTCTGACCATTTTATTCAGTCTTGGGACCTTTTGCTGTACCTTGTATTCAGCCTTGGGACTTTTTGCTGAATCTTTTACTCGGCTGTGACCTTTTTCTGACCATTTTATTCAGCCTTGGGACCTTTTGCTAAACCTATTACTCAGCTTTGGAACTTTTTGCTGAATCTTTTATTCGGCTGTGACCTTTTTCTGACCATTTTATTCAGCCTTGAGACCTTTTGCTAAACCTATTATTCAGCTTTGGGACCTTTTGCTCACTTCTCATTAGTTCAGGCTTAGGACCGGTATTGAGTGTATAAATACACACGGCGGAGTGATTTAACATCTAGTAAATCCAACCCCGCCCCCAACACACACACACACACACACAAATGTCGGTAACGTAGAGCTGCTCATTTCATTAAGACTAAATACCTCGATATATATATTTTTAGAATGCCGTCAGGTTCGTTTCTCGAATGCTTTTAAGCAAGCGGACGAATGTAGTGCAAGAACTATTTTGCACGTTATTGCTCCTCTACTCATATAGAGCATTCCCTCATACGAGTGTCATTCCCAGGACCCACTGTGTCATTTGGGCGGATCATAACAGTGAAAAAAAAAAACAAAAAATAGGGGGTGGGGGAGTCCCTCTTGCATGTATGAGAACGAGACCACTGGAGCAGATTACACGTTGGGCTACACTCTTTAGAGTGATGGAATTGCAAGTTACATTACAATAAATATGGGAGGTGTAAATGACTGAGCTTAAGTTGAGGTGTTTCGTCTTGACTAACCATTCCATTGGTTACTGCCAGCACCCTTCCCCTCCCCTCCCTCCTCCCCCCTCCCTCCCCTCCCCTCCCTCCCCCTCCCCTCCCCTCCCCCTCCCCCCTCCCCTCCTCCTCCCCCACTCCGTCGTTGCTTCACTTCTCACGCATCTCATCTAATTCCTAAGCCACGTTTCTTGTTCCTCTTGTTGCTCATCCTCTCTCTCTCTCTCTCTCTCTCTCTCTCTCTCTCTCTCTCTCTCTCTCTCTCTCTCTCTCTGTTACTATGAATTCTTCTTACTGACTCTCTCACCCTTTCCCAATCCTCTTCCTTTCCATCTCTTGTTTCGTGTTTCGTGTCCTGTCTTTTTTTTTCTTCTTCTTCTTCTTCTTCCTTACTCTACCCCTGGCTATCTCTTCGCATGCATATTCATCTCTCCTCACCTTGTCTGGGTCGTCCTCTCTCTCTCTCTCTCTCTCTCTCTCTCTTCCCTGCATCTTATTCGCTTTGCACTTTCCTTAGTAATCTCTCCTGAGCCTAATGTTTCTCCACTTTTACTTCCCGATTCCCTCTCCCTAGTTACTTCTCTCTCTCTCTCTCTCTTTCTCTCTCTTTCTCTCTCTTCAAGTTATTTCCTTTGTACCTTTCTTAGCCACCTTTCCGCAGTCTAATGTTTCTCCTCTTTTACTTCCCTTTTCTCCTCTCTCTCTCTCTCACTCTCTCCTCTCTCTCTTTCTCTCTCTGTGTACGTCCATTCTCTCTCTCTCTCTCTCTCTCTCTCTCTCTCTCTCTCTCTCTCTCTCTCTCTCTCTCTCTCTCTCCTTTGCAACCTCTTAACAATAGTTCATAAAGGATCGTAAATCATGTTGATTCAGTGACTGCACTTAAGCTAAACTACCACCATTTGTGTTTCGAGTTATCGCCCCCGACTAATAGCTACCAGATTGAATGATCCGCGCGCCAGCAAACACGTGATATTCTTTTTAACATTTTCGATTGTGTGTGTGTGTGTGAGAGAGAAAAAGAGAGAGAGAGAGAGAGAGAGAGAGATTGTGTGTGTATTTTTACATCTTTTCCCCTTCGGTTTTGCTTGCTCTGCATTTCTGATGCATGCTTTTATTCACGGTTTCTTTAGTGTGTGTGTGTGTGTGTGTGTGTGAGAGAGAGAGAGAGAGAGAGAGAGAGAGAGAGAGAGAGAGAGAGAGAGAGTGTGTGTATTTTTACAAATTTCTCTCTTCGGTTTTGCCTACTCTCCATTTCTGATGCATGTTTTTAATACGGTTTCTTCATTTTTCCTTCTCTTTTAAATTTTTTCTTTGTTACCCTGTTGCGTTTTCTCTTCTCTTATCTTCCTCGTAAGTGCGTTTGTGTGTCTTTTTACATTTTTCTCTCTCCATTTTTAGTTTTCTGTAAAAGAAAACTATCGTGGTGCCGGCTTTGTCTGTCCGTCCGCACTTTTTCTGTCCCCCTCAGATCTTAAAAACTACTGAGGCTAGAGGGCTGCAAATTGGTATGTTGATCATCCACCCTACAGTCATCAAACATACCAAATTGCAGACCGCTAGCCTCAGTAGTTTTGATTTTATTGAAGGTTAAATTAGTCATAATCGTGCTTCTGGCAACGATATAGGATAGGCCATCACCGGGCTGTGGTTAAAGTTTCATGGGCCGCGACTCATACAGTGATTATACCGAGACCACCGAAAGATAGATCTATTTTCGGTGGCCTTGATTATACGCGGTAGCGGCTGTACAGAAAACTCGATTGCGCCGAAGAAATCTTCGGCGCAGTTTTCCGTGCTCTCTCAATTTCTGATGCATTTTTGTCTGCCGTTTCTTATTTTTTTTTCTTTTTTTAACTGTTTTGGGTTCTCTCTATTATTGAATTTTTATACCGTTTCTTTAGTTTTCCTTCTTATTTTCTTTTTTTTTTTATCTTAATCTGTTTATGCGCTTTCTCTTCTTTTCATTTTGTTGTGGTTTCTTTCGTTATTCCGTAGTCTGGTTTCCACGTTATTTTTTTGCGCCCGTTGTTACATATTTTTTAGACCTTTCACTGTTAAATATTCTTGCATAAGTTTAACATATACAGCGTTTTTTAAATATAGTATTATGTATAGTTGTTAACAAGCCATTAATTGTCAATGGTATTAGTGGCAGTGGTCATATGCATTTCAGTATTTGTCGTATTCAGACTCTCGTGCAGATTATTAGCGAGGTCGTTTTAATGTTTAATTTCACCGTATGCTTTCAAATGGAAATATGTAAATACATACATATATATGTATATATATACACATATTTGTATTATGTATACATATATATATATATATATATATATATATATATATATATATATATATATATATATATATATATATATATACATCATTGAAGGGTCAGGGCCTGCTTTAAATATCAAAGTTAATTTATATTCCTACTAGTTTTATTATTATTATTATTATTATTATTATTATGTAAATTATTATTATTATTATTATTCAGAAGACGAACCCTCTTCATGGAACAAGCCGCAATTTATTGACTTGAAATTCGACCTTGCAAAGAATACAGAAGGTAATTTAAAAAACAGAAAGGAGAGATCAGTTATCAGAAAAGAGAAAAAAAGATAGTGAGTTAATAGATAAACAGATAAAAAATATAAATAGAACAGTAAAATACGAGAGAAATCGTTTTAGGGTAGTAATGCAATTTTTTTACAGTTTTATCAAGTAGTGTTTTTCGGAGTTTAATCTCATCATTTGTTGCTTTTGCTGTGTCTGTGTTTGTATATTTTATGATCTGGGGGGTGGTGGGGAGGGGTAGGTTGTAAAGTGCGAGGTATAATTGTCAAGTGCTGTCGCAGGAAAATTGATCGACTGCAAGTGTTTTTTTTTTTTTTAATGGTGTCATTACTATTTGTGTCCAAGTCACATTTTTTATTTTATATTTTCCTCAAAGTGACGTTTGTTGTTTTTTTTTATATTTTTTGCTTATTTGTCTTGTGTTTTGCAGTTTAAGCTGCTAAAACGATAACGTAAAACGTAAAGGATATATATACACCTATATATATGTATATATATATATATAAATATAATATAAATATATATAATATATATATATATATATATATATATATATATGTGTGTGTGTGTGTGTGTATAACGAAAATATGTAACGTGATCAATATATAAATAAAGGCAATGCCACGAATGAAAGAGAAACAATGGAGTACTGCAAGGCCTTTCGACTACTAGTCCTTTACTTAGCAGATGCAGTGCTCCATGGTTTCTCTTTCCTTCGTGGCATTGCCTTTATTTATAATGTATGTACGTGTATATATATGTTTCTCTCTCTCTCTCTCTCTCTCTCTCTCTCTCTCTCTCTCTCTCTCTCTCTCTCTCTCTCTCTCTCTCTCTCTCTCTCTATATATATATATATATATATATATATATATATATATATGTATATATATACATTTATATATATTCATGTATACTGTATATTATTATATATATACATACATATATATACACATATATATGTATATATATATTATATATATGTATATGTATACACATTCTGGTCACGATTCCCTTTACTTTGAAGACCGGGCTTAACTTACAAGGATGAATATCGCCTGTTCCTTTCAAGAGAATGTAATTAGCCTTGCAGTCGAATTAAAAATGCCGCCTGGGATGCAATTTAGGAGAGAGATAATCGAGCGGCACTTTGCAGTGGTCCTCTCGAAAATGGCACGAGGAACCGCCCACTTAATAACGGCCATTGCCGTTATTGCTGCTTTTATCGTGGATATTGCCATTTTTTGCTGCTTTGTACAACCGTTTCCATTTCTGCTGCTTTGCACTGCCGCTGTATTTGCAACTGCTTCGCTGGGTCGTTCCCGTTGCTGCTGTTTTGCAGTGCCATTGCGTTTGCAGCTCTTTTACTGGGTCTTTATTGATGTTTTTTGCAGTGCCGTTGTAGTGAGCGTTGCAATTTCTGTTGCTTTGCACAGCCGTTACAGCGGCTGCTACTTTGCAGCTTAATGTAATTTCTGCTGCTTTTTGGGTTGTTGCAGTTGTTGTTTTGCACGGCCGGTGCCGCTGTTGTCTCTTGTATAGACGCTGCAGTTCCTGCTGCTTTGTATGCGCATTGGTATTGCTGCTTCTTCATATGGCCGTGGCAGTTGCTACTGCTTTGCACGACCGTTGCAGTTGTTCTGCTTTGCACGACCGTTGCAGTTGCTGCTGCTTTGTATGTCCGTTGGTATTGCTGTTTCTTCATACGGCCGTGGCAGTTGCTACTGCCTTGCACGACCGTTGCAGTTGCTGCTACTTTGCACGACCGTTGCAGTTGCTGCTGCTTTGCACGACCGTTGCAGTTGCTGCTGCTTTGCACGACCGTTGCAGTTGCTGCTGCTTTGCATGTCCGTTGGTATTGCTGCTTCTTTATACAAACGTTACAGTTGCCATTGCTTTGTGGTGCTTTGTATGGTTTAGTGTTCTGAAAAGAAAACTATTGTGCCGGCTTTGTCTGTCCGTCCGCACTTTTTTCTGTCCGCGCTCAGACCTTAAAAACTACTGAGGCTAGAGGGCTGCAAATTGGTAAGTTGATCATCCACCCTCCAATCATCAATCATACCAAGTTGCAGCCCTCTAGCCTCAGTAGTTTGTATTTAATTTAAGGTTAAAGTTAAACATAATCATGTTTCTGGCAACGGTGTAGGATAGGCCACCACCGGGCAGTGGTTAAGGTTTCACGGGCCGCGACTCATACAGCATCGTACCGAGACCACCGAAAGATAGATCTGTTTTCGGTGGCCTTGATTATACGCTGTACAGAAAACTCGATTTCGCCAAAGCTGCTGCTTTGCTTGTCAGTTGAATTTACGAATTTGCTTCTGTTTTTTTAAATGTAGTAGTTGCTACTTTTTCTTGTACTACTATTGCAACTGATCATGCGTTGTACGTTACGTACAGTCTCCTCAGCTTTGCACGACCGTCGCAATTACTGACGCAGGTGCCAAGCACCAACTACCCTAATTACCTGATCGTAAAACCCACATCAGAGGGGGCAATCTTCCTTTGAACTCCGGTCAAGGAGGGGTCACAATTACTAAAGTCAATAATAACAGATTGTGACCCCAACGAAGCCGGGGGTTGAAATTTAAGGTGATTGCTGAGGTTTAATCGCAGCTGATGGTAATGTAAATATATCTTCAAGATGATCTCCATAGTGATCATTTCAGATATGATTATCTCAAATGATGCGTAGAAGTATGGTAAAGGAAGGCAAGTGTGCCGTGGCTATGTATATTTGCACCGCTAGATTATAATCACATTTGTAATTATGCTAATTATTCGAGCATAATCATTTGTTTCCGTAACAAAGGCTTGTATTTCTGAGAATTCACGGACTGGGAATTCGATCAAGTTTCTAGAAGGAAATGTTGAAATTAATTTAGTTTGTGAATTAATTTTGCCTTTGTAGTACAATTAAAATTTTTACAAGTGTCTGATTTCTTATCTGTATTGAAGATATACAGCCTAATGCAGATAATATAAAACAGAAAATTAAGATATTATTTATCACAAAGCTGAGAACTCTTGTAATTATAGGGTTTTATTGCCTTGATGTATTGAAAATTTTGTAAGGTGTTCACATTGTACAATCCGATTTTTTGTAGCTGGAAAAAATTTGTAAGGCGTTCACATTGCAAAATCTTCGATTTTCCCATCTGCCAAATGAACAGTTACTATTTTATTGTAAAGACGCTTAGGATTAGCCTACCTAAACGATAAAAAGTATAAATCTTCTCAGTCTGTCCGAGATAGCTCCAAGGGCCTGGACCAGTCAGGGCGCACGTGTCCCGAGCCATACCAGAGAAAAAAAAAAAAAAAGCCCCGAACAGAATTTCAAAGATCCGTTCGGAATGTCCACCCTCTCCCGGCTGCCTTCTCACTTTCTTTCGTAGACTCACATGTATATAACTTCCTCAACTTCTAATTTGTTCTCTGAGCTTCCCTTTCCTTTGGACCAAGTATGAAGTTACTACCGAACTTCTGTGTGGCATCTTCTCCTTTGATCCTGGTCTGCGTGGAACTTCCCGGAAACTTCCGGCTTCATCAAAAATATCTTATTTGGTGGTATTCGGGAACTTGAAGAAGTCGGAAATTATAATTTAGTTGATTTGATTTGTAGTCATGTTTAAGCTTTAGGTTTATGTAATTTTAGGGGTAATTATTACTTTTGTACACTGTTGGCATTACATAGAGAAGGACGACTGTACTACCGATTGTACATCAGCAGATATATTCAGGCTGCCCCTCTGTCTCCACAACAGCCTGAGAAGAAAGGAGGGGAAGTATGAGAAAGTAGTTCAGACTGCCGCAATAAGATTAAAATTTAAAGTGTTCACGAAGCCTTTAGATCTACGGCAGTTGTAACACTGATCATTGCGAAAGGGAAAAGTCTTTCTCCTTTTACGAGTTTCTTTTATTTTATTATTGTTTTTACCTCCGGCAGCCAGTGGCAACTTAGAATAATTATCGAAGGGTTCCCTTCGTTTTTGCATATTAATAAAATTTATCGTTTACGAGCTTGTTGGCTCGCGCTACGCTCGCTGAAACCCGGGGCTGCTGTCTCCCCAACCCTCCCGATCCCCCACCTACTCCGCCCTCACACGGGGCGGACAAACGGGTTTGAAGGAGGAGGGTGGATGT
>NC_089745.1:8428417-8435917 GCF_040412425.1 Macrobrachium rosenbergii | reverse complement strand
GGGGTTGGTTGGGGAGAGGGGAGGGAGGAGGACGGGGGGGGGGGGGTCGAAAACGGAGGGTGCCTCTGGAGCCATTCTGAAACAGACAGAGGGGAGTGGAATATTTTGGGGCTGGGGAGGGGCTTTGGGAAAACGGTGAGGGATGAGAGAGACCAGTAGTCCTCGAATTATTTGAAAGTTTAGAGCATACCTCTCTCTCTCTCTCTCTCTCTCTCTCTCTCTCTCTCTCTCTCTCTCTCTCTCATTTGCAGGTTTAGCGTATACCTTCTCTCTCTCTCTCTCTCAGTTATTTGCAAGTTTAGCGTATACCTCTCTCTCTCTCTCTCTCTCTCTCTCTCTCTCTCTCTCTCTCTCTCTCTCTCTCTCTCTCTCCTCTTCGTTTCCCCTTCTCCAAAGCATGCAAACTATTTTTATTGAATTGGGCTTATTTGGGCTTTGGCTGCTGGGACTGAATTAAAGACTGGCGAGATTCAATCGTATTTTGTTTTTCTTTAAATTTAGTTCTGCTGATTTAGCTTAAAAAAACTGCATATTAACGAAAAGAAATAATTAATTACAATGTATAACGATAAACAAATATTAAAGGATAATATAATGTGAAGTTCATTGTTGTCATATTTTTCTCGAATTAATATCATAATTATTATTACTTGTTCCCCACATCGTTAAAACTCACTGTAATATAAAATAAAAGAGAGTGGGGATGGCCAGTGTTGAGAGAGGCTGGCCTCGGGCTGGACGCCGGCAAGCCTAAGTCTTATACTCATCGTTACACACATGAAAACAAATTATGATACACAATGAATATTATTGTTATCTTTGCTGCTTAATTTTGGAAGGCGTTGAGGTAATGTATAATTTCTGATAAGCCTGAAATTGCATTGTTTCATATTTGCAGATTTGTAAATATTTTCTGGATAACTTAAGATAAAATGATTCTAAAACATTTTCATATTTAGTAAGATTTCTGAGCGTTGTCTCGTACAGTGAAACTGTCGGACTAAAATGTAATTTACTTCTGTTCATTATTTCTAATACGAAGTTAATTGTGATTACTTTTCATCCTGACGGGAAATTTGCAAGGCTTCATTAATTTTCATGGAAAAAGGAAGTATGATTACTTGTCATCCCGAGCGGCTGAAATCTGTATTGAAATATATGAATGCATGAATTTATCTTTTCAGAGCGAGGCGTGTGTCTGTATATTCTGATGCGGTTGTCGATGATAAAGTTATATAAGTTTTATTCAGTATTTGCTAATTCCAGTTATTCTGAATACAAACATTTACGATTTTGCTGATTGTTGTTGATAATAAAACTATAGTTTTTATTCGGTATTTGTTAATTCCAGTCGTTCTGAATGCAAACTTACGATTTTGTTGATTTTTGTCGATAATAAAGCCATAATTTCTGCTCAGTATTTGCAAAGTCCAGTCAATCATAATGCTGACTCTTGCGATATGGCATCCAACAATAAAATAGGAAAAGTAAAAGACTTAAAGGAATATGCTAATAGAACGTCCCACGCGTAGTTCTCTTCATTTGTATTTCCGCCGAGTATAAATTTTCGGTAAATACGTTTCTTGCCTCGTTCAAAAATAATAATAATGACTGAACTATTGGAATATCAAATTTAGGCCAAAGGCCAGGCGCTGAGACCTATGGGGTTATTCAGCTCTGAAGGGAAATTTGAGTGTAAAGGAGGTTTTTAAAGGTTTAACAGAAGGGAAACCTCGCAGTTGCACTACGAAAAAATTGTTAGGAGAGGATGGAAAGTAATATGAACGGAGGTACAGTAAAAGGAATGAAAGGGGGTGCAGCTAAGGGCCGAAGGGACGCTGCAAAGAACCTAATGTAATGCCTACAGTGCACCGCGTGAGGTGCACTGACGGCACTTAACCCCCTACGGGGAATTACGGAACTATACACTCTAATACGAATTATCTCATAGATAAGTAGCTTCATAAACCGATAATCCATATCATTAGATCTCACAATACGGAATAGAGTGTAATTCCAGGAAGCTCTAAAATTAGGGCGGCTGAAGACTGAATTACAGCGGCATTAGTGACACTCGGGCTGTATGGCTCTCCGAGTCATTAATTACGTTAATTAAGGAGGCTGGTATCGATGCTTTAGTACCGAGTAATGGTCGATACGCGTCCCGGTAGCTTTTGAAAAAAGATGACGTGCGTTGCTATAATTATGCGTGAAGCGGTACTTGCTGTTTTGTGTTAGCAAATTTATTGTTTTTTCTTTCTTTTTCTATGTATAGGTATGCGTGGCATGCCTATACATAGACACAGACACACAAATATGTGTGTGTATATATATATATATATATATATATATATATATATATATATATATATATATATATATATATATATATATATATAATGATGTGCGTATCTGAATAACAAAAGTAACGCTTGTATATATAACAAAAATCATGTATATATATATATATATGTATATATATATAATACATATATATATATATATATAATATATATATATATATATATATATATATATATATATATATATATATATATATATATATATATATATATATATATATATATATATAGAGAGAGAGAGAGAGAGAGAGAGAGAGAGAGAGAGAGAGAGAGAGTCTGTTTCTATGTAAAAAATATTTGTGACTGATAAATAAGCAAATCTAAAACCCTCCTATGTACCTACTTAAGTCACAGGCAGCTATCAATACTAGCTGTCAATATTCGTTGCAGCACGGACTTAAATTGATAACCTAGAGAATATATTAGTCAGTAAGTCACTGTAGACACACAGTCCTTCCTCGGTGTTCAAACCAATACTTAACACTAAATGCGAGTGGGGGTGTCTTCATGTAAGTTACTGATATAGTAAATTCACACTGAGGATAAAATAAGACTTGTATAAATCTTGGTATGTTGTTAAAAATACACTTGAAAATCCTTATGCATTACACGCGTAGGGGGTTAGTGCCGTCAGTGCACCTCATGCGGTGCACTGTAGGCATTACTTGAGGTTCTTTACAGCGTGCCTTCGGCCCCTAGCTGCAACCCCTTTCGTTCCTTTCACTGTACCTCTTTTCATAGTCTCTTTCTTCCGTCTTACTTTCCAGCCCCTCCTAACAGTTGGTTGGTCCAACTGCGAGGTTTCCCTTCTGTTACGCCTTTCAAACCTTTTACTGTCAATTTCCGTTTCATCGCTGAATGACCGCATTGGTCCCAGTGCTTGGCCTTTGGCCTAAATTCTGTATTCAATTCAATTTAATTGTTATGCTTCACGAGATCTATACTGTCCTTATCAGCTGTAGTTTTCGCAGAGCTTAGGGATTTAAAGCGTATTCTGAAGAATATACCAAAATTTGCACACAAGAAAAGGGTCTTATTTTATCCTCCTCTTTAAAGGACCTGCTTGTTCTGTGTTGTGTTTATTGTAAAGAATGTCAGTGTTAATTGTTGAATTCTGTCCGTAACACTTTGATTGACTCTTCTGATGCATTTGGTTATTAACGGCTTTGCCATGAAGCTTTATTATTTTGAATTTACATTTAGATCTTAAAGGCAATGGCGTACTTCCTTTTGCTCGTTTAGTATTTCCTGCGAGTATTTTTTTCTTTTCAAAAATTTTAACTCTTTATTAGGGATGTAGTTTATTCTTCAGTATTGAAATGAAGTTGTAACTTTTGTTGATATAATGTCACCTTTCTGGTGTCATGAAATTGCTTTAGTTGTATGCTACATAGGATTAGATGACATTATTGCGTTTGAACCAATCTTACTTATTTATCATACATAAAACTATTGAGTGATTCAGTTTCCTTTTGCTGCTTTCATAAATTTATGGCCCCGTGTTGACGCAATTCTTACTTATTAATGGAGTTATTTTCGAAATTCTCGTTGTTCGTCGAATAGCTGGTTTTTTCAAAGGATGGGATTGTCTAAATAACTATAGGCATTTCAAAATTTATTACAAACATGTGCTAGAGTAGATGCCAAGGAACTTCCCATTTTATGAACTTATTTTTTTTTCGTCAGTACACAAATTTATTTCCAAACAATTTTTTGAATTATTAATTTTCCATGAAATAACACCAATGTTTTAATGCTGGTTTTTATTCAATCGACAAAAGACAAAATCTAGAATTATTTTCCGATATTGAACAGATGCGATTACTCAGGGAAGTAACTCTTTTCAAGCAGTCGTAAGTATATGTCATGGAAACAATAATTAGTAGTGAATGATCCTCATAAAGAAATAAAATTATACAAATTCACGTTCTAAATATCTTAGAAGCGATGGAAGTGACGCATTGTATTAAACTTTATCAGTGATACTTTTCATTACATTAACATTTCATATTTAGTAAGAGATCGAGCGTCATGTACTGGATTCTCTCTCTCTCTCTCTCTCTCTCTCTCTCTCTCTCTCTCTCCAACGGATAACCCACCAAAACATTTCGTGCTTAAGGTGTCAGCGAGGTCTGTGAAGATCCCATTCATCAGGTGGAAGCCGCTGCCCATCTACTAATAACTCTCTCTCTCTCTCTCTCTCTCTCTCGGATCTTGCCGAATGCTTCCGTTCATCCCCGACAGAAAGACGTACCGACGGGGCAACGGGGTACGTCTAATTCCTGACGTTATCAGCGCCCGGTTCAGTCTCCCACGACAAGGATGCCGCTGATATGCTTTGTTGCAGCTGAAGGTGTTTCGAATTAATTGTCGAGAGGTGTTAAGCCCAGGCCGTCCGCCATGTTGCTACTCCCCTCCCTCGTCTTAATCTTCCTCCTCCTCCTCCTCCTCCCTCCCCGCCCATCTTCCTCTAAACACATACCGTTCCTATAGACCAGTGGTTCTTAACCTTTTTCAGTGTATGCACCCCTTTCAAATCAGCAGTCAGTTCTCGCACCCCCTGAATTGCTGAAATAAAAAAAAAAAAAAAGCCAAAATACAAAGTTGGTTTGATGTGTATTAATAACAAAATCACATTTTCTAATTATTATTATTATTATTATTTTATTTTATTTTATTTTTATTTCTGCAGAAAAAAATAATATGCTTATATAAAAATATATTTTGTTTTAATCATTCATAGGCATCTCGCATAGGGGGTGCGAGCACCCCTGGTTAAGAACCACTGCTTATAGGCCTTTTACGCTTTGATTTACCTCCCTATCATCCCCCTAACCTATCCCCCTACAGTACCACTCCATATGACTCATATGACTCTTCCATCTCTCTAAAACTCTCCCTCCTTCCTTTGATTTAATTTTCCTTAGAGACTTCTTATCGCGTCTCTTAACTCCTCAATCTGCCTAGGGTCTTTTCCCGTCTTTCTAACTTCCCCCCCCCCCTCCCAACTCCCATCTTTTTAAATCTCTCCTTTCCATCTAATGTTACTCCCTCCTCCTTTTCCATCATTAGTTCTCCATCTCGCACTCCCTCATTCATTATTTGAATTCATACCCATTTTTCCTGGAGCCTAAGTCTTTTGTCTATTTTCAGGCCATTTTCCAGTCATACCATTTATTCAGATCGTTTGTGTGTGCTAACAAAGTTCTTTGATTTAACTCACTCTTCGTTCAGGCTTTGTCTTCAGAACTATCGTTTGTGCTGACATGTTCTTTACTTTAAACACGTTCTCGCTCACACTATTGCTCCGGGTTAGCTCCTAGATTTTTAAGAACATTATCGTCTAAACCATTTTCCACTCCGCCCATTCTTGTTTGACATAATCTTCGCTTAACCCTTTCTCCTTCTCTTCAAACCATTTCTCCAAGTTAATAGCATTCTTTAAAGTTTTCTGTAACCTAGACGCATGTTTGCATGATCCGTATCTTTTATTTACTTGAACATTTAACAACCCAAACCTTTTTGTTTGTTTGTTTGTTTACTTAAAGATGTCATAAAGCAAACGTTTTGTTTACGTAAACATTTCATGACCTAAACCTTTCCATTGTTAGAACATTTCCATACCTAAACCCTTATTTGCTTAAACATCTCATTAAGTAAACGTGTTATTTGCCTAAACATTTCAAACCTAAACCTCGTCACTGTTTGGCCATTTCCATGCCTAAACCTTTTGTTTACTTAAAACATTTCATTGTAGAAACCCCTAATTTGCATAAACATTTCTATACTTTAAACCCATCATTTGCTTCCCCATTCTTTACCTTAAGGTCATATTCTTGGTATTATGCCCATTGATTCACGGACGCCCCAGTCTTTTCCAGAGCAGCGCGGAGAGGGTCTTCGTCAACGGGGTATTGGGGTGGGAGTGGGTATAGGGGGAATGGGGACGGGGATGGATGTTGGTATAGGGGGCATGGGGACTGGAATGGGTGTTGGTATAGGGGGAATGGGGACGGGGATGGGTGTTGGCATGGGGGAATGGGGACACGGATGGGGGTTGGTATAGTAGGAATGGGGGCGGTGTTACCTATCTTGGGAGGCTAATGGGTTTGCAGATAGGGAGGAATATCAGCGGAGGAGGGGGAAGAGGTGGAGGTGGAGGTGGAGGAGGAATGGGGAATGAGGGGGGTGGGAGTGTAGCATGGGGGAAAATTGGTAGATCCTGGTGCATTGCAGGCTTGCGAACAACGGGTAGGTCGCGTTGCCTGTGTTGCAGTAGCTGTGACCCACGGTTCTCTCTCTCTCTCTCTCTCTCTCTCTCTCTCTCTCTCTCTCTCTCTCTCTGCATGTGTGTATGTATGTGTGTGTGAGGGTGATTTTTTTAATCCGTTCTCCAAGCAACGGGAGAGAGAAATAACCATCTACAGTAAAGCAAGCACTGTACGCTTGAATTGCAGGAGGTGGAATTCAAGAAAAAAATCAGTGGAAAAAGCTGAATTCGGATAATACCTAATAACTGAGGAGGACTGTCCTTATGTGATCAGCTTGTAGCTTGATAGGAAAGAAGAGAAGCTTTTCTTTGATAGGAAAGAAGAGAAGAAGAAGCTTCTTTGCATTTCTACGAGCTTGAGAATATGCGCTAGGTGAGATTTCGTCTTTTAGACGGACTGAAGTTCAGATTCTCTACACAAGTTAAATGTGAAAGGTTTTCCTGAATGATGGAAAAGTCATGTAGATTCTGCTTTCGATGAATCATATTTATTTTATATTTTTTGTGAATTTCCTTATTTGATTATTTGTATTCATGTATGGGTTTGTTGAATGATTGATTGATCACAAGGTTGCGAATAGATTCGAATTCAAATAGTATCGTAGAGAACTATATGTGAATCAATCAGTAATTGTTGTAGGGCAGGCAGAATAAAAGCCTTTTTATGCAGTCTAGAGTTGACTGGAGCAAGAAAAGGAGGAGGAATGAAAGAAAAGAGGGAATTAATCCGTAGGAAGGAAAAACTCAAGCACGAATTAAATTCCAAACTTTTGTTGTTAATAAAAAGGAACTTTTTGAACTTCGGGTGACGCGACTCGAGAGATAAATGACTATTTTGCTGTACCCTAATGCGATACAGTAGTCTTC
>NC_089745.1:8405917-8423417 GCF_040412425.1 Macrobrachium rosenbergii | reverse complement strand
TCTGTGTGTTCGGTTTTATATATTCATTTCATGCCTTTTGTCCGTTTGTGAATCAGTTTTACTTGTGTAACTTTTATGTTTTTATATCTCTCTCTCTATATATATATATATATATATATATATATATATATATATATATATATATATATATATATATATATATACACATATATACATATATATTATATACACACATATATATATATATATATATATATATATATATATATATATATACACACACATATAGATTCTATTTCAGAAGCACCATTTAACTTATTTATGACCGTTTGGATTGTCAGTTGTGAATGTTTACATATCGTGAAAAGAAGTAATAATATAATTACGAAACATCCAAAATGGGACTGAACGTTCAACCTTCATAAATCAGTCTTTTATAGCTAAAACTGTATTTTAAATCGGGGACGTCATTGGCAAGGTCAAATCCACCCCATTAATTCGACCCCACCTTAGGACAACCATAAAAAGAGCCAAAATGGGTAAAGAAGATGATTGGGAAATTATCGGGAAATGATTGGGAAATAACCGTAAAGAGAGATGGTTATACAAATCACCGTGATCATCATGATCATTACCCAGGTTTATTATTTGCAGGTCATGTTATTGGGCCTCATTGGGATTATCATCATATTAAAGATTATCAAGCCCAAAAGATCGGCATTGGATTTGGTTATATAAATATATATATATATATATATATATATATATATATATATATATATATATATATATATATATATATATATATATATATATATATATAATAGAAATAATCAACGCACAATCACGTGTGGAATAGACAGACAGAGAAATAAAATAATCAACGCACAATCACTTGTGGAATAGACAGAAAAAATATCTGTCCCATTTTGGGATCGAACTCAGGTCTTTTTCATGGTTTGTGTGGTTCAATTGGCAGCACCACTTGCCTTTTAATTGAAAGACCTGGGTTTTATCCCGATGTGAGTTAGGAATGTGTGTGTATATATATATATATATATATATATATATATATATATATATATATATATATATATATATATATATATATATATATATATATATATATACTCACATACACACGTACATATATATACATTAGTGTCATGGTGTCATTGTTATAATTAGTTTAGTCTGAAGTTTCATAGAGATAAAAAAACAAAACGTATATGCAAAAGAAAAAAACACACACACAAGACGCGTATGCACGTAATAAATTGTGACACGTACATTAACAAACAGACATATCTCTTAATCTGCACACTTTCACGCTCAAGCCCCAGTTCAGGAGAGAGAGAGAGAGAGAGAGAGAGAGAGAGAGAGAGAGAGAGAGAGAGAGAGAGAGCTCTGCGGAATAATCCAGCGCTTAATCCCCGTCACTGCAAGTGTCAGGAGCGAGTCACCGTCATCTGTTAAGGTATCACTGAATCTCAATTAATTAGAAGTGCTTAAGTCGGATCTCGGGAGGAATTACGTCAGAATTCCCGACCAAATCTTATACCTAAATTACGACGGGAAGCGGATTTCGTCTTATTCTCTGGCCCTCGGATTAAGTTTTACTTCCAGGTTCCTTTTTTAATCTTCGGCTCCGGAGAAGACGACGACGATGACGATGATGCGATGATGATGATGATGATGATGATGATGATGATGGGGACGTGGGAGCCGAATGCCATGATGCCCTTCGATTGCATGGCACGAGAGAGAGAGAGAGAGAGAGAGAGAGAGAGAGAGATTGTGTTTCACGATAGGCTATAAGCTCTTATCCTGCATAGACTAAGATGCCTTTCTTACATACATTTCTCTCTCTCTCGTTCACGGTTCAGTTGAGCCTGTCATATTGAAACTAGAGAGAGAGAGAGAGAGAGAGAGAGAGAGCGAGAGAGAGAGAGAGAGATTGTGTTTCACGATAGGCTATAAGCTCTTATCCTGCATAGACTAAGATGCGTTTCTTTCATACATTTCTCTCTCTCTCGTTCACGGTTCAGGTGAGCTTGTTACATTGAAACTAGAGAGAGAGAGAGAGAGAGAGAGAGAGAGAGAGAGAGAGAGAGACTAGAATTTCTTATCTGAGAGACTATTGTGTTTCACGATAGACTCTCTCTCTTCATCCTGCATAGACTAAGTTGCGTTTTTACATATTTTTCTTATCTCTATAGACTCTCTCGTTCATGGTTCATGTGAGCCTGTTATATTGAAACCAGAGAGAGAGAGAGAGAGAGAGAGAGAGAGAGAGAGAGAGAGAGAGAGAGAGAGAGAGAGATTGCGCTCCGTATTATACTCTATAATCTCTCATCCAACACAGACTAAGATGCATTTCTTACATTTATTTCTTTCTATCTCTCTCGCGCTGTTAGTGAGACTCCTGTGTAAGAGAGAGAGAGAGAGAGAGAGAGAGAGATTGTGCTCCATATTATACTCTGTAATCTCCTATCTATCATGGACTAAGATGCAATTTTTACATTTATTTTTTTCTGTCTCTCTCGTGCTGTTATGAGACTCCTATGGAGAGAGAGAGAGAGAGCGAGAGAGAGAGAGAGAGATTGTGTCCCATGATATACTTTACAATCTCTTAGCTAGCATTGACTAAGATGCGTTTCTTGCATACGTGTCTCTATCTCTCTTGCGCTGCTGGTGAGCCTCTTGTAGGTATATGCGTTGTAGAATTTTTCTACAAAAAAAAAAAAAATCTTTCACTCTTTCTTTGGTGCCACCACATATAGGGGAATACAACTTAATGTTAAAATATTTTGTGTATATTTATACACAAACATATATCATTATATATTCTTTTATATACCATATAATATACATACAATATTAAAATATTTTGTATATATATATATATATATATATATATATATATATATATATATACAAACACACACACACACACACACATATAACATATATATATACACACACACACACACATATATATATATATATATATATATATATATATATATATATATATATATATATATATATATATATATATCACAACATTGTTGAACTATGCATTGAATTATGAACATAGTAGTTAGACGACTGTGGTTGTTGCCATTCCAAAGTGTATGGTGGTAGCAGCCTCATCCCGAATAGATTATCTTGCCAGTGATAGAGAGTGGAAAGGAGAGCAGAAAAATGTAAAGAGGTATAGAAGAGATTAACAGAGATCCCCCACGTGTTACCGTCTGACGAGAGCCGAAATTATAAGCACCCAACAATATAGAGTTGACAGAGTATTACAGTATGGCTTCCTGAGGATGAACATCGAGAGGCTTTTTGCAAATTTGAATTCTGAAACAGATTTCCTGTTTGAGAAACGAAATCTGAGGAAGTGCAGACAATCAGTGAGGATTGGATTAGCACCGGGAATGGGTTTCTGTCTATGGCGGTATAGAAGTACTGGGTTGTGGTATAGCAAGATGGAATTATTGGTCATCGGATGATGTATGGGGGCAATAAATACAAAATCTAATATATATATATATATATATATATATATATATATATATATATATATATATATATATATATGGCAGAAGTTCATTTTTTGCCTGCCCCGAAGATGCGTGAATAAACACGTAAAAGCCCTTGGTACTGAACTTCTGCCTGTCATTTTTCTGTGGTATTCTGTTATATAATGAAAACATTGCATCTACTGTGATTTTTAGCATATATATAAATATATATATATATATATATATATATATATATATATATATATATATATATATATATATATATATATATATTTTAAAAATCACAGCAGATGCACGTGACTCCAGTATATAAGAGAATACCACAGGAAAATGACATGTGTGTGTGTATGTATGTATGTATGTATGTAAAACACCAGGTATATAAATGAAGTCAACCTCTTCACCTCCATCTTACCCACAGAGAGAGAGAGAGAGAGAGAGAGAGAGAGAGAGAGAGAGAGAGCCAAACTGCAGATGGGTCGTCTTCCTGCTTGAGTTGCCGGGTTTGTTCTTTGCATAATTGCCGCATTTTTTTCCAAGTCTGTCCGGAGTGGTCATGTTTAGTTCACGTCTGGATATTCGTGTGTAATTTGGCGCCCGGGGGTTCAAGCACTATTTGCATACAGTTTTTTTTCTTTCTCTCTCTCTCTCTCTCTCCTCAAACATATACATATACACACGTTCGGTTCGCCGTGTAATTGTTCAGTGTTTTGTTCACCGCTGAGCATTTCGCATTTCGGGGCTGACGGGGGCCATAACGCTGCAGTGTTTTATCATGTTAACCGAAAAAGCCCCGAAAATTGTGGTGTTAATTTATGTGCGGGCTGACTTCGCCTGAAGAGTCCTTAATTTGTTTTTGTCTCGCTGATAGTAGTTTTATGATTTTATTTAATTTTTTTTTTTGCTTGATTTTTTTATGATTCTATTTGTGTTTTATGATTATTTGTTTTTTGGTTGATGTTTGTTGTTGACACGTGTCTTCTAATTTTTATTACGTACCTATAAATGGTAATTTTTGCTGAACTGAATTGTTTTGGTTGTTAAATATTATTTTGATTGATAATTTAATTTTTTTATGAATCGAATGCCTGTTGTATTTTTTCCTCCAAATTTCATAAATTTGATCACGAATTGCCTTTTCAAGACGTTAATTATCCTTTGTAATAATTTTTCCCCTTTAGTTTAAATAGACTTTTTACTATTTTATTCATTTTTTACATTACGTCAAACAGCTTAAAAGAGAAAATTTGTCTTACAGTGAATACTTTTTCGAAGAAATCTTTGTATTGATAAAAAAATTACTTCGGGAGTTCCTTACAAAAGTAAAACAGCTGTTTATATCTAAAAAAAGAAAAAGCATACAAGAAAACTGTAAGAAATCTTACGCGTTCTTCGGAGCAAATAAAACGCAATACCAACAGCCTCGTAGAATAAGTTCATTTTTGCGTGGTGATTAACGACTTCATTTGGACGAATGGGCCTCCGGTTGCATGCCTAGGGAATGTTATTAGTCCCTAGCTTAAAGGCCAGGCACGATTTCATTTGCATAAGAAACGTTCGAGTTGATATTGCAATGGATTCGGCAGAGAGAGAGAGAGAGAGAAAGAGAGAGAGAGAGAGAGAGAGAGAGAGAGAATATAGCTCCGTCGTACGATGAAAATGAGTTCTTTCTCGCTCGATTTTTCAAAGTCGGTATCCCCCCAAACCCCCTCTTGGTTCCTCTCCTTCTCCCTCTCCCCCTCCCCATCCCCTGTACCAATAAGTCGTCCCCTATTTTATCCCCAAATTCCCTAGTTTCTACCTCATTATCTCCCCTTATTCCATCCCGCCTCCTCTCTCTCTCTCTCTCTCTCTCTCTCTCTCTCTCTCTCTCTCTCTCTTGTGCGTTCGTTGTCGTGAATGAATCGCCTATTACACAAGCACATTTGTATAATGATGGCCATTAGGAAAAATTAATGGGTGTTCATATCTGCGTTTGTGTCCTTCAGTAGTATGGCGGTGGTGCCTCTGGTTTTAACCTCGTGCAAGTGCTTCTGAAATCGGCTTTGTATTCCTCATGTTTGCAGCTGCCGAATAAACCCGTGGATGCCTTCTTGACGTTCTCAAACGGCCGCTAGGGGGGATACAACGCCTTGGCAGTTCGCGCTAGACATTAGTTTGTATTTATAACTGCTGGTTTGATGTTGTTTACCTGGAAGTCAATGTAACAAATCTGTAGAATTACGTAGGTGCTCGTTTCCGCACTCAAGCATAAGCTTCGACGTACACTCACCAAAACACACATTTCATTCAACCTGCCCAAACTTTGAGTTTATAATAAAACATGTAAAAAAATGCGCCGAGTTTTCTGTATAGCGTATAATCAAGGCCACCGAAAATGGATCTATCTTTCGGTGGTCTCGGTATAATGCTGTATGACCCGCGGCCCATGAAACTTTAACCACGGTCGGGTGGTGGCCTGTCCGATATCGTTACCAGATGCACGATTATGGCTAACTTTAACCTTAAATAAAATAAAAACTACTGAGGCTAGAGGGCTGCAATTTGGTATATTTGATGATTGGGGAGTGGATGACCAACATGCCAATTTGCAGCCCTCTAGCCTCAGTAGTTTTTAAGATCTGAGGGCGGACGGACTGACAAAGCCTGCACAGTAATTTTCTTTTACAGAAAACAAAAAAGGTCACTTAACGCACACCAATCTACTGGTCTTTCTGACCATCTGCAGAGCAATTGGGGCTTTCCCCCCAGTCCTCTTTTTGGACCGTGCTTAATTTTCTGTTTTTCCTCTTACGTCCTCCCCTCTTTCTCATTTAGCCGGACAACTGGCTCTAACCTATCGTATCCGTAAAAAAAAAAAAAGTAACGACACTTCATTCAGACGAATTAGCCGGGTCGAATGGCCCACTGGTGGTGTCAATAACGCTGACACAAAATTAATAAGGTTTCTCCCTTCTTCACCTCTTCCCCACCCCCTCTCTCTCTCCTGGCTCCCCTCCCCCCTCTCCCCCCTCCCTCTCTCCCCCTCTCCCCTCTCTCTCTTCCCTACTACTTCCTTCCTCCCTTACAGATGAGATTAGGGCGAGATTAGCGATACCCTCTCCGTCTGTCATCGTGATTAATTATTGTCCTTAATATGAATGCAAATAAGTCTCTTGTAGTTAACACGTCCTGGACCGAATCGAGAGGTGATGAGTAACGGGGATTGGCGGATGCTAATGTATATTATTATTGTTGTTGTTATTATTATTATTGTTGTTGTAGTTATTATTATTATTATTGTTGTTGTTGTTGTTGTTATTATTGTCATTATTATTATTATTATTATTATTATTATTATTATTATTATTATTATTATTGCTGCTGCTGTTGTTGTTGTTGTTTTGACATTTTCTGAGACGGCAAAATAGTCGATGACACGTTTACTCGGAAACATTAAGAATTACAAGTATAAATAAATAACGAAGACTATTCTTGTGATCTATTTATGGCCTTTTCTGTGCTAAAAAAATTAAGACTAGGAAATGTAAAGGCCAATAAGGGGTGTGCACCACTTGTATATTTTTTTTAAGGGGGGTGAGTTTGGTTAGCAAATTACCTCCGAAAATTAGGGGTTGAGGGGTCGGGGGGGGCGGGTTTTTAGTTTTCTGAAGGAAAACTTTTGTGCCGGCTTTGTCTGTCCGTCCGTACTTTTTCTGTCTGCCCTCAGATCTTAAAAACTACTGAGGCTAGAGGGCTGCAAATTGGTATGTTGATCATCCACCCTCCAATTATCAAACATATCAAATTGGAGCCTTCTAGCCTCAGTAGTTTTTATTTTATTTAAGGTTAAGTTAGTCATAATCGAGCATCTGGCAACGATATAGGCTAGGCCATCACCAGTCCGTGATTAAAGTTTCATGGGCCGCGGCTCACACAACATTATACTGAGATCACCGAAAGATGGTCAATTTTCGGTGGCCTTGATAATACGATATACAGAAAACTCGATTGCGCTGAGGAAACTTCGGCGCATTTCTTGCTTTTTTTTTTTTTTTACAAAGGCCTTCGTCCATCTGTCTAATATTAAGAAACGGTAAGAATCTTATTGCAAAACGGATTTTGAGATTTGTAGGTTGTTAACAGATCTTGGCAAATTACTCTGCTGATTAGTTACATAGTTTGAATTTGAAAGGATCTTGGATGATTGATTGAATGGTTCAGGTTTGACAAATGTTTTGGGATGAAATCTAAGGTGCCATTCTTCGAATTTATTTATTTATTAATTTGTCTAATTTTCTGGAGAACTGTGATTTTGAGCATTGACTTTTGTTTACTTAGTCATAAATAGTTTCAAAGTTATTTTTCGTGATCCTTTTCTTCTATTGCAAGTTCCCTCTTTGACTAGGCGACTGCCTGCCTGTCCATTTAATGTGTCCAAATATCATGTCTTTAACCACTGCTCCTTACTGCATCGAGGCAAGTCTCGCTTTAGTAGGAGTCTTGGAGTTTTGGTTCAGACTTCACATTCAGTCATAAGATAAATTATTCAATCCGTGGGTAAGTATTTAAGCCGCAAGTTGAATGGAAAAAGGTCCTCAACTAAGTGATAAAGTTCAAAGCAGAAAACTTCCGTTGAAAGTCAAGACATTCAGTATTAAGGTGAAGGTGTCAGTCGAATTGAAATGAATATAGAATTTAGGCCAAAGGCCAAACACTCTGACCTCTGAGATCATTCAGCGCTGAAACGGAAATTGACAGTGAAAGGTTTGAAAGGTGTTAACAGGAGGAAAACCTCGCAGTTGCACTATGAATCAGTTGTTAAGAGAGGATGGAAAGTAAGATGAAAGAATGAGAATATGAAAGGAGGTACAGTAAAAGAAACGAAAGGGGATGCAGCTAGGGGCCGAAGGCACGCTGCAAAGAACCTGAAGTAACGCCACATTCCCCCTACGGGAGAAGGTGTCAGTCTCACGCTAAGTGATTCCTTAGCTAAGTAATTCTATCTATAGGTCGAGCAATTCAGTCCCAAGTCAATTAATTCAGTTCAAAGCCTTATAATCCGATGCCAGGCCGAGGAATTCAGTTCTAAAGCCATAATTCGGTTCCGAGCAAAAATTCAGTTTCAGATCGCGTAATCCCTTTCCAAGTCGAATAACCCAGTCTAATCTAGTCCATTTTAAGTCCATAGCCATGTAATCCAGTCTTCAGATGAGTATTACATTGTTTGAGCTCAGTGTCGATAAGCACAAACATTATGAAGCTGATGACCCAGTAAACCCATAAACGCTTGGCGATGAACCTGTTGGGAAACATAAGAACTTGCGCTTTGTGTAGGTCCATTAATTGAGATCTCGGTGATGCTTGATGTTCCGATTGCTTTTGCGTGTGTATGTGTGTGTGTGTCTGTATCAGAGAGAGAGAGAGAGAGAGAGAGAGAGCTTAATGATAAACTGTATATTGGAATAGAAGATGCAAGTGGATAGACGGAATCTTGTAACGGCTTCAGTCCTGGCTCGATGGAGTGTGTATTTTGAAGATACATTGAATGTAGGGGTTGGGGGGGGGAGAAGAGAGGCAGGGCTGAATGACTCAGGAGTGGAAAGAGTCAGTGTAATTTAGAAATTGCATGTGAGAATGACTGTTTAAGACGTAATAGAGTGAGCGAAGAGGTTGAAGAATTGAAAGATGCCAGGAGTTGATGGGATCAAGGAAAAATTGATTGTGGAGACCAGAATTATAGAAGTGTGATGTTACCTGTAATATACAAGTAAGACAGATGATAAAAGGGAATAACAGTGCGGTTTAAGATGAGGAAGAGTTTTGTGAATCAGGTTTTTGTTATTAAACAGTGACATAAGTTTTAAAGTAAAGAGAAAAGATGTATGTAGTTTACTTGGACCTAGAAAAGCTAATTGCTGACTCAGTAAATAGAGAAGCAATGTGCAGCTTATTGAGATGTTCAGTATAGAACAGTGGTTTTGGGAGGATCTTTCAAATTTTGATGATGGAGCAAAGCATGTGTTGAAGTACATAGACAGAAGAGTGTCTGGTTTGGTGTAAAAGTTGGTCAAGAACAAGGGTGTGTTATGTGTTCATGGCAATGTGTGTGAAGGTATATATATATATTATATATGTGTGTGTATGTTTATATATAGTATATATATGTCTATATATTATATATATATATATATATATATATATATATATGTATGTATATATATGTATATATATATATATATATATATATATATATATATATATATATATATATATATATATATATATATATATATATATATATATATATATATATATATATATATATATATATATATATATATACATGTATTACATGTATGCATGTATGTATCTGTATATGAGAGAGAGAGAGAATGAATGTGGCCTTCACCCAACAGTTAGTGAAAATTCCCTGATGAACACGGCCGTATGACAGTTTTGCGAATGAAGTGGGTGGAATATAAAAAACTTACAAATATTCCAACTTTTATCACGCGCAGTTTTGATGAAGCAATTTTCTGATGGAAATATGAGAAAGGAGATGTCTTCTTTTTATTTCTCTTTTTTTTTTTAATACTCATCCGAAGCCTCTGTCCTTTCACTTTGCTGAAATACGTCGGGAGCTCAGAGCGAGTTAGAAATGTCATGCATACAATATTACTGTCTCTTTTTTTTTTCAGATGAAGTAAATGAATGTCTGGTTGTCTATTCGTCTGTCTTCGGCGATCTAGAGACGATGGAGTGAGAGGGTTTGAAGCTCACTGTTCTTGTCTGTTTGTCCGTCTGTTGGGAAAGGGGAAGGGAGAAGAAAAATAAGATTCTCTCTCTCTCTCTCTCTCTCTCTCTCTCTCTCTCTCTCTCTCTCTCTCTCTCTCTCTCGGGATTGGTAAATGAAGGGAGGTACGATAAGAGTTTTCCCTCTTCGTCTCTGGAGGAATTGTAGAATTCTCTCTCTCTCTCTCTCTCTCTCTCTCTCTCTCTCTCTCTCTCTCTCTCTCTCTCTCTCTCTGGCAGGGGATGGAAAGGGAGAAATGGTAGGATTTTGTCTTTAAATGTGGGAATGGAATAGAGAAGGCAGAGTTTGCCTGTGCCTGGAATGGAGCGGTAAGAGGAAGGTAGAATTTCTCTCTCTCTCTCTCTCTCTCTCTCTCTCTCTCTCTCTCTCTCTCTCTCTCTCTCTCTCAGAGAGCGGGGTCAGAGTAGGGAGGGAGGAAGGAGTTAAGCTTCAAATGAAGTCGAGACGTCATTTTAAACTTTGATCGTCGAGGAAAGTTCGCATGAATTCTGAAATGCCCTATATTCACAGTCGGCCCTTGAATTATTTTTTTGGATTTTTTTTTTTGGGAATTTTTTTTTTATATATCCTGTTCGAAGAGCTACGTTACATTTTCGAAGCCATTTGGCGAAATGAATTCGCCTCCGTTGTTTGATTTGCAATGCGATTCGCGCAGGTGACTGGGCTCCGCGTTTATTATCTTTCGATAAACGGCGTCGAGATCTCTTGTTATCACTGTATTTATTGAGCGATTTAGATTTCCCTGGCGCCGGCGATGAAAAACAAAAAAACGCCGCGTGCAATGTGCTTTTCGGAATGACGATTGCAGATGCAGAGCAAACAGAAAGAATTTGAAGGAATACGGGAAGAGGCAGAGTTAAATAAACACGAAAGCAAAACACTTCAAAACAAACACAGAATTATGAATGTTTATTCGCATTATGCAAATCGGCAGGAGGCGTGAATTTCCATAAGTGATGAAGTCCTGGGGGCAGGGGCGGGGGTGGGGACGGGGTGGGGAGGAAGAGCATATGATTTATCATTCGCTATTTATTGAATGTTTAAAAAAAAAAAAGCCTTCATTGCTTTATCTGCTGGATATGATTGGATGGACAGAGCTGAATAATTTGACGCCTTGTCAAAACACGTCCCCACCCTTTCCGGGAGCCTCTCTTCCCCCCCCCCTTTCCGCAACCTTCCTCCCCTCCCCTAAACCCCTACCACATATGCTGCTGGCCCCAACCCCCTGTTGTTTTGAATATGTTCAGAACAAATGCTTTTTGTTTTTCCTTCCATTACGTAAGACGAACTCGAATGAATGTGTTGATAAAACGGGTGCTCCCTGGATTTGGGGAAGGGGAAGGGGATGTGTGTGTGTGAGTGGTGGGTGGGGAGGGGATGCAATATGAAATTTACGAAGGGATGATTACATGTTGATGAGCGATGAGGGGATACTGGCATTGTTTGGGTTCGCCAGCTGGCTAGGATATTGACATTCAGGGACAGGAAAGACGTACTGGCGTCTGGGAGGTTTAGCAGAAAAATTAAATTCAAATTATCAAATGCTGTATAATCTTGGGAGTTTTGAGTTGGTTGCAGCTTTTTTTAGTATTATATAAGCCTGTTATAAACTTCTTTAATGTTAATGTCGAATTTTAAGTTATTTACAAGCTTCGTTAATGTTAATTTTTTAAAATTTAGTTACAGGCTTTCCTAAGATTACTGTCAAGTTGGCCACAAGCTCTGCTAATGTTAGGCGTGTCCACTCTACAGAAAACGTCATAAATACATGTCGGCAACTTACGGTAAACACAACAAACAAGTTGAATACAAGTCAACTTATTTTAGATTTTATTTAGAAGCTGGAATGGTGCTCGTTGGTCGGCGACTTATTTTAGATTTTTATTTAGTTGCAAGCTCTGCAAAAGTTATCTTCAAGTTGGTCACAAGCTCTGTTAATGTTAGGGCGTGTCCACACTGCAGAAAAACGTCATAAATACATGTCGGCAACTTACGGTAAACACATCACAAACAAGTTGAATACAAGTCGGCGACTTATTTTAGATTTTTATTTAGTTGCAAGCTCTGCAAAAGTTATCTTCAAGTTAGTCACAAGCTCTGTTAATGTTAGGGCGTGTCCACACTACAGAAAAAGCGTCATAAATATTTGGTGCAAGCATGTTATCTTCAAGGCAACTTACGGTAAACACATCACAAACAAGTTGAATACAAGTTGGCGACTTATTTTAGATTTTTATTTAGTTGCAAGCTCTGCAAAAGTTATCTTCAAGTTGGCCACAAGCTCTGTTAATGTTAGGGCGTGTCCACACTGCAGAAAAGCGTCATAAACACATGTCGACAACTTATGGTACACACGTCACAAACAGGATGAATACAAATCAGCGACTTATATCGTTAGTCCTAACCAGTGTGTCATTCAGGAAATGCCAGAGATTCGTTTTCTAATTATGGGCGTTGGTCTGTTTTTAACATGTTTGTGATATGTATGCAATAAGTTGCCAACGTGAGTTGATAATTTGTAAATGTAATGAGGACGTACATTTACATTACATTGATCGCATTTTCCACTTGCTGGCCGAAAATAATTTCTCCAAGGATTTGGAAAATTGTTTAAGCATTGATGGTAATCGAATATGAAAATTACACGGTACGCTGTTTAAAAAAAGAATGTCAGTGCTGAAGTGTATAATATCTCCTAACGTTTCGGTAGTAGACGTCGGGAAACGTAGAATTTTGCAGTAGATTATGGAAAATTCTTAGTATTTTACCACAGATCCCGTAGGGGCATAATGCCGTCAGTGCACCTCATGCCGTTCACTGTAGGCATTACTTAAGGTTCTTTGCAGTGTGCCTTCACCCCCTATCTGCAACCCCTTTCGTTCCTTTTACTGTTCCTCCTTTCATATTCTCTTCCATCTTACTTTCCACCCTCTCCTAACAAATGATTCAGTGCAACGGCAAGGCTTTCCTCCTGTTACACCTTCCAAACCTTTTACTGTCAGTTTCCGTTTCAGTGCTGAATGACCTCATAGGTCCCAGTGCTTGGCTTTTGGCCTAAATTCTATATTCAGTTCAGTTCAATTTTACCACAGACAGTGGAAGACTAGTAAGGTTTTAAATCAGTACAATGGGAAACATAGCATTTTAGGGACAAAAAGACACTTCTAGAATTTTGGGGAAACGATCGAAAAACCCCGCGGTCGTAATTAATGGAAAACTGCTAACATTGCGATCACAGACTGAGAAAATCCTAACATTTTGGGAGGAAAGCATTGGGAAAATCCTAGAGAACTAAAACATTATGGTTGGGAAACCATTAGCCACTGGGAAACTCATCAGTGTGGCGGCAGGAAATTAGAATAAACCCTAAGCATTCTAGTGGTAACGACGGAAAAATACTAGCCATATGGTCGATGCAGAGGATGGGAAACTATTGCGTCAGTTCACTTTCCTTGCAAACTCGGATAATGGTAAATAGTTTGAGAAAAATGGTATTTTAGTGATAGAAAATGGAAATCCGCCTGCGTAGTATAGTTCGTAAGGGTTAAGTTTTAAAGGGGAAATTGCCTTTCCGGTATTGGGTGACTGACATGGGTAATTTTATGTATTAATAATTTGTTATATTGTAGGGAAAGTAACATTATTAAAATTGGAATAAAAGAGGAGCTTGTATATAATAATATTCGCCCATGCGCAGCTGTCATTTTGGTAGCTGGAGACTAAACTGGATTGTGGCATGGAAGTAATAGAATCTGCCATTGTGGTGAATGGAAATTGGAATGGCAAATAGTAGTAAACAACGAGGAACTATTAATAGGGATAGTTTTAGACTTGAATCTTTATGCTTTTTATATAACGCCTCTTTAAAGAAATGATCTTTCCTTATGGAGCTTTGAGACTGACAATTACATAAGTATATTTAAAGGAGCTATGTAGATTATCTAGATTTGGGCGGCTTCTAAATTACTACGAACCGTGGACGTAGACATGAAATTGCTTCGTGTATTAGACTTTTCTCTCTTCTCTTTCTTTCTCTTTTCTTTCTCTCTTTCTTTCTTTCGAGGAGAAAGTGATTTAATGACGCCAGAATAAATTGGCTCAGAGAGATTAATGAACCGATTTCATTCGATAGGATTAAGGTTTGCTCCGGCAATGAGTACGGTAAGCTAAATTGGAACGTGTGATTTAAGAGGCTCTCTCTCTCTCTCTCTCTCTCCTCTCTCTCTCTCTCTCTTCTTTCTTCTTCTTCTCTTCTTCTTTCCTCTCTCTCTTCCTCTCTGCCTTCCCACATTTTAGCCTCCCCACATTTTGGCTTCTCTCTCTCTCTCTCTCTCTCTCTCTCTCTCTCTCTCTCTCAGTTTCTTTGACTCTCCCCCACCTCACCCTCCTATTTTAGCCTCTCTCTGCATTTAATTTCGCATCTTCCAGTTAGAGTCGTCTATCCTGATAAATGGCCGACATTATTATGGACTGAGGTCACCGTGGAACGAAAGCTGGACGACTGGAGCAGTTACGGATGCGAATACAGTTTGTGAATTAAAGAGACGAAAGATTTATTTGGGTGTGGTATTGGGGTGATGTTGGTCGCTGTTGGGGTTGGGGGGGAGAAGGGGAATTCGAACGGGGAATGGTTAAGTCAGTCAGATATAACCAGTGACTCAATTTGAGTCAGTCGAAATCCACGCCCAAATTAAAAGACATTACTTTGGCCGCGCCACTCGGAGGGACCGGGTGCCTAATCACGTGGGCCTGAACATTTTTGGGGTGGGCCTTTTGGCGTGGTTGGGGTGGTGGGGGGGGGGAATGGATGCATTGGGAATCAAATGAAAGAATGGAGGGGGGTGTCGGCGCACGTGTTGGAGAGGAATGAGTAATTGTGATGGTAATGGAAGGGAATGATATCTCTTAAAGATAGGTCGGTCGCTGGGTCGAAAAAGGGGAAGAATAGATTAGAATAGAATACAATAGAATAGAATAGCCGATGTTATTCATGTCATCCGAGGTATTTCTTCCATGACGACCTTACGATGAATCGCCTGTTCCCTGTGGATAGATAATTATCACTCTTTATTTCGCAAAAAGTGGTTATTTCATATCTATTTTAGTTAGCATAATTTTTCCCTTTATCATCTATATTTTAGTTAGCATAATTTTTTTCCTTGACCGTCTGTGCTTGATAATTGGTTACTAATATTCCCGATTGCCTCTACCGAGGCAGTTCAACCCTTGTGTTTTGTATAATTGACTGCCCAGAAGATAGCTTTTAGATCTGACTCGATTTTGAAATAATCTGTATACGGTTCCAGGCTTTTTATTTATTTATGTATTTATTTTTTTGCAATTTTACTTCCACCATTCGGTAATTATGGTATGAATATGGCATTGATTATTGTGTTGGTTTCTTATGGAGCACCCTTTGTTAAAGAAATGGTTTGATGTTTACATACACACACACATATATATACAGTATATAATATATATATATATATATATATATATATATATATATATATATATATATATATATATATATATATATATATATATATATATAAATATATAGGCAAATCGAATGTTTAATACTGTAACTAAGCAAGGCCCTGTCAGAGTCCTGTTCTGGGCAGGTGCTTTGATAGCGATTTACTTTCATGTACACATTTGGTAATTATCTCGTTTAATGAATTCTCTTGAACATTTACTCCTACAAATTTACTCCGTGAGAGGCCCTTTCCATGAATTCCCTCCATAATCATACATTTTCATGATTCGCTCCGCGATCGTTATTCTTTTTTTTTAGCTCTCTGTAAAAGAAAACTATTGAGATGGCTTTGTCTGACCGGTCGGACTTTATTCTGTCCGCACTTTTTCTGTCCGCCCTCAAATCTTAAAAACTAATGACGCTAGATGGCTGCAAATTGCTATGTTGATCATCCACCTTCCAGTCATCAAACATACCAACTTGCAGCCCTCTAGCCTAGTAGTTTTCATTTTATTTAAGGTTAAAGTTAGCCACAATCGTGCTTCTGGCAACGATATAGGCCAGGCAACCACCGATCCGTGGTTAAATTTTCATGGGCCGCGGCTCATACAGAATTATACCGAGACCACCGAAAAATAGATCTATTTTAGGTGGCCTTGATTATACGCTGTACAGAATACTCGATTGCGCCGAAGAAACTTCGGCACGTTTTTTACTTGTTTTTTTTTTCCTCCATGGTCATGTTTTTTTTTTTTTTGGTTTCCCTTCAAAAGGAACTTTGAGTAAACCCTAGCGGTCTGATGCAAGCCGCAACAACAACTACAACAAACCGTAACACAGCAGTTCAAGCAGAATTTCGCAACAGACCACCATCATCAGTGTCTGAGGAAAGCGGCAACAGGTCACAAAGAGACATGAGACCCCCAAACGTAACCAATTCAAGACCGCCCTCCTTCGCGGTGTTATTTTTGGCAAAGGATTATGTTTTATTCAAGCTATTTTCAGACCTGTTTGTGCGCTGGAGCATGTTTGTCTGCGTTCTTGAGCGCGTGTTTGTTTTCACGTTTTCAGGCGATGTTGAAAGGAGATCACAACATATATATTTTTGTTTATTTGTTTTCTATTTTGTTGTGGATTTGCCCTCCGGTTGCACAAATGCAAATGCAACAAAGACCAGGGTATTTTTGTTAAGAGATCCCATTTGTTCTGGTGCGTTTGTTGACGTGCTGGCCTATGTCAAGCGCTGTACTACATTGATCCTTTTAACATTCGACAAAACTCTTGACTTTTGGTCATACCATTTAAACATCCTTATACACTTATTTTTGTATTTGTGTATCCTTTTCTTCATGGTTTCTATTCTGCGTCGTTTAACTGCATTTTGTCCTGCTGATATTTCTTTGTACATTTTTTTTTTTGCCGTGTTTAAATTTTTCTGCTTTTATGTACCTTACGCTTTACTTGCCTCGTACGCAGTGACAGGCGTACCCAAAAAATGTGAAGAATTTGAGATGTTAAGAGGGCATTGTGGCTGTTACAACTAAACACACACACACATATATATCTATCTCTCTATCTATCTATATATGTGTGTGTGTGTGTATATAACAATCACCAAAATATGGAACGTGATGAATGTATAAACAAAGACAAAATCCACGAAGGAAAGAGAAACACTGGAGTGCTGCGAGGACTTTCGACTTATAGTCCCTTGCA
>NC_089745.1:8400917-8403417 GCF_040412425.1 Macrobrachium rosenbergii | reverse complement strand
CGTGACTTATCGAAGTTAATCGTCGTCTTCCTCTTTTGCTTATTGTGGATTATTTTTCTTCAAGTGAGTGTTTCATTCTGACAATAAAGAGGATTTATTATAAATCTTAATAATAAGTCATGAGTGGGATTGTTATTGATGAGCTTGTGTGTGTACACACACACACACACACACACACACACATATAAAATATATACATATATATATATATATATATATATATATATATATATATATATATATATATTTATAATAACTAATTATATATCAGAACCTTTACACACAATATACATATCTGTCTGTACACACACACATATATATATATATATATATATATATATATATATATATATATATAATATATCATCTGTACAGACATATGTGTGTGTGTATGTGTAATATTATTTTTCTTATTCTTTCCCCTGCATGCAAATCAGCAGATATTGTTGATCCAAGGATTGTAGGAACACTTAGTTTTAAGTAAGACGAGAGAGAGAGAGAGAGAGAGAGAGAGAGAGCCAGTCATCCCCCTCTCATTCCACCTGTCCGATAATTAATAATATTTTTTGTTCATTCGTTTTCATGAAGATACACTAATCCTGGTGCTTTCCGCAAAAGGATGAAAGTCAATTTGACCATATCTTTTCCCTTAATTGATCAGGCAAACATTAGTCTGAGTCTCACAATACATTCAGTAAGGACCGATCGGTATTTCCGTTTATTGAGTTCACTGGTACCTGTCTCATATATTAATCTTTTGCTTCAATTTTTCTTCTTTTTTTTTCAGTGCTCCTGGTGACTATCATTATTTATGACAGATTCGGTCCTCAATTTTGTACCTAATTTTTTTACGTGTATTATTTTAGAGTATCAAATGATTTGTTGTTGTTGTTATTATTATATATTGTGTGTATTATTATTATTATTGTACTATTATTTATTATAGGAGAATAAATTATAAATTATTATTATTATTATTATTATTATTATTTTAGGAGAACAAAATATTTATTATTATTATTATTATTATTATTATTATTATTATATTATTATTATTGTGTGTGTGTGGGAGAACAAATCCTGATTATGCATGGGCATAAATGCATAAATAAATACACTAAAAACAGAACAAGGGACTTTCGAATCTGTTCGATTGAAAAAGATCAGAAGAGAGATTCCCCGAAAACGTTTAGATTTATTTTTAAAATATTTGTACCCATACATAACTGTGGATTTGTTTCTCCATTCCAAGACCTCGTGCTATATGAATATTTGTATTATGTCTGTGTATTATTGTGTTATTGTGTATGTATTTATTATTGTATTATTATTACAGAGAGAGATGAACCCCATTCATATGGAAAGAAGCCCACAGCAGCCACTGACATGAAAATTCAGGCTTCAGAGAATATGGATTTATTTGAAAGAAGTAACAGAGGTAATAAAAATATGGAAAGAAAGAGGTCAGTTATTAGAACAGAAAAAATAAATTAACAAATTAATTAATAATAAAAAATATAATTAAAAAACTTTCCATGTGATTTTTACCCCTAGCTTTATTGGCAATTCCAGCTAATTTTTTCCGAATGCTCCGCAACACAAGTTTTCTTTTAATTGAATGCATTAGGGAGATAGCGAAGTATTTTGCGGGAGAAAATTAATGATATGTCCTCGGTACAATCGCAGCGGAGGAACAAACGACTCCGGTCAAGTCAAGCCTCTGCAGAAAATTGATGACACGTCAGCATCAAAATTCAAAGGCAGGACCAAGCAACTGCAGCCATGCGTAAATCTCCTGTAGTTACAACAACTGAGGTCATCATCGTCGATTTTTTTTTTTTTTTTTTTTTTTTTTTGAGATTCTGGTTCAGGCCCACCCTAGCGGACAGGGCGTTGCCAATTTCGTACCCTCCATGGGAAATAAATCCAGTCGCATATCATGGTGCACTGAAGCGTCCCTTCGGCCCTTGATTGCACATACCTTTTATAAAAGCCTTTTACTTTACCTCCGTTTCTGCTTCCTTTCTTCAGTCTTGCTGTCCAAATACTCCAGCTCCCCCTTTTCAGTGTCTAAAGCACTGAAGGGGTTAACGTGCCCCAGTGCTTGAATTTTATAGTCAAATTTTCATAAATCATTAATTTTCGAAAGCAGAGGAAGTCAGACATGGCAAGGGTAATTGGCAAAAATCAAATTCTCCTGTGTGAAACAGACCCAAGATTAGTTTCACGACTCTCAAGTACCTGAAGTAGTGATTTCATCTATTTTCACAGCCTTCAGGTGTCTTAATCAGTTCCAGATCATAAATGGTGAACTTGTTTAAGGATTTATGACTTCGTAGATCACTTTATCCATTCGGAATATTTTAAGAATATTGAATATTTGCATGTATATTATCCCAAAATAATATACGTGCATGTATATTATCACAAAATCTCACTTCAGTCCTGGACGGTCAGCATCTTTGACACAGATTTCTGACATTCAACATCTGTGACGCAG
>NC_089745.1:8385917-8395917 GCF_040412425.1 Macrobrachium rosenbergii | reverse complement strand
AGAGGGCGACTGTGGCTAAAGGAAGAACGAAAGCAAGAAGCAAGTTCCAGAACCTGCCAGGTTCAGTAGAAAAAATGGTCACCATACGCACATAATTTTCATCTTATTTTTAAATATTGAAATCATGGACTCGCGAGTAAGTCAATTTTGTCTTCCTGTAGTCTAGTCATCTATCCTTTTCCCAGATAAGCGAGGGACAAATTCGTTGTCAGGTTTTCTCGTATATAAAGACAAGCGTTAATTGGGCTTATAATATTGCCGTTTAGTTTTCTGTAAAAGAAAAATATTGTGCCGGCTTTGTCTGTCCGTCCGCACTTTTTTTCTGTCCGCACTTTTTTTCTGTCCGCACTTTTTCTGTCCGCCCTCAGATCTTAAAAACTACTGAGGCTAGAGGGCTGGAAATTGGTAGGTTGATCATCCACCCTCCAGTCATCAAACATATCAAATTGCAGCCCTCTAGCCTCAGTAGTTTTTTCTTTTTAATTTTATTTAAGGTTAAAGTTAGCCATAATGGTGCTTCTGGCAACGATATAGGACAGTCCACTACCGTGGCTGTAGTTAAAGTTTCATGGGCCGCGGCTCATACAGCATTATACCGAGACCACCGAAAGATAAACCTATTTTCGGTGGCCTTGATTATACGCTGTAATGGGTGTACAGAAAACTCGAATGCGCCGAAGAAACTTCAGCGCATTTTTTTACTTGTTTACTTTTTATACTCCTGTGTGAAAATGAACATTGGAATAAAAGAATGAGTGAACTAAAGCTTATGATGGTGAATCGAGTGTCCTTTTAAAAATCCTTCGTAAGAGCAAGGATGGTCAAAGGTGGCCAAACCTAGCAAGGTCATTGCGAGAAATGCGTGTTAATAGGCTCCTTATTTTAACTGTTGATAAACCATCCTTTAAAAAAGGAATGGTTGAATTATTTGAGGAAAGGCAGAAACTGCACTCCGTAAGCGAATGGCATTGAAAGAGTGCTAAAACGGGTTGACTCTTGAGTTTATGACTTGTACGCACTATATGTAAAGCCTCATCGTTAGCAGAGTGAATGTATAAGATAGAGAGATGTACTGATAGATCAGTAGGAATGCAGGAGTATCAAATAGCCTAGGGTTCTGGATAGATTGTGGAAACTGTGTGAGGATAAATTGAGCTGAGAGTATGAAGTAAAGACTATGGTTACTTAAATGGGGTTGTGGATAGATCATTGGTACTGTGAAAGATAAATATGGGTATCGATAGGTCATGTAGACTGCTGGAGGATATACTGTGTGTGTATATATATATATATATATATATATATATATATATATATATATATATATATATATATATATATATATATATATATATATATATATATATATATATATATATATATATATATATATATATATATATATATATATATATATATATATATACATATACACACACACACACACACACACACACACACACACTACACACACACACACACACACACGTACGTTCACACAATACACAAAATACATACTGATTCCCTAATCATGCTAAAATGAGTCAAAGGACACGCATATTTATTCACTCTTCAAAGCAATTGAGTGTTATGAGTTTGCAAAAGTTGACGACACTTTATTATACAGAACTGTGCCCATAAAAGTTACAGATATTTCACCGATCGCAATAAACATTATCACATTTTGTTCGCACCTCCATATATCCGCCATGTTTATTTACCCGGATGTTTCAAAATGGAAGCCTGGCTGTTGTTCATCCCCTTGAAGCGAAAAGATAAGCAACTAGGTGGGAGGTGTGATGCCCCTGGGTAGTGCTGGCTCTTCTTCTTCTTCTTCTTCTTCTTCTCCTCCTCCTCCTTCTTCTTCTTCTTCTTCTTCTTCTTCTTCTTCTTCTTCATTTTTGTTTAAGTGTGGAGTTTTAATCGCCTTATATTTCCAAACGGTAACGGGTAAATGCGTTGTACAGTCTCTGAGAAAAGAGATTTTTTTGTTAATTAAAAAAGATTTGGTGAAGAATTGGAGGAATTTATTTCTGGTGATAGAAATTCATTCCTCCCTATAATGTGGTTCGGATTCCACAATAAGCTGTAGGTCCCGTCGCTAGGTAACCAATTGGTTCTTAGCCCTGTAAAATAAATCTAATCCTTCGGGCCAGCACCAGGAGAGCTGTTAATCAGCTCATTGGTCTGTTTAAACTAAGGTATACTTAACTTTTCTGACTCACTCTGTTGGTTTTCAGGCCTCATTGTAACCCATTGCTGCTTACACCAGACTGCTAAGGTCCACGTCAGATTTCAGTTTCTAAATGAAATGTTTTATTGTAAATGCCGAACTACTTGTTTTTAATTTATAATTAACTGCCTGCCAACAAGGAGGAAAAACGCATTTTTTTCAGGTTTTCAGGTTATCTAGGAACTGGTGGACCTGTTTTGTTAAATTTTAGGTTAAATTTTCTGTTAATTCGACTGCTTGGCTGTTTCTAATATCCCCTTTTGTTTTTTTTTACAGACAGGTGAGTGCTCTCGAAAATGAGCTGAGAATGTTATGTAAGTACTGCTTTTTATTTTGAGTATGCTGTAGCCCTGATAAAATCATCTACGCTAAGATTTAATTTTTATGTTCACGTTGGTATGGCAGTTACAGCATGCGCCGTGTTTTGATTTTCACCTTGTCTGCATATTCTGCATTTTAATCTTATTTAATTCCAGTGTTGGTATAGTTAATATATAACCCGCTTGTCTCAGTGAGCTGAATTTTTATAAGGGCAGCGTTAGGGGTATGTTAGGTACTCTCCGGGTATACCTTTTGTATTTTTATGTTTAGAATTTGGGTATGTGGCCGACTTTCCAGATCAACCTTACGTTTTTAAGATTTATATGTATCAAGCTTGATATTTTATAAGGTGGAGAGTTAAGGAAAGACGTACGACTTGCATTTCGGACTGACCTTGAAATTCTCAAGATTAGAGTTCTGGGTCCATGACCCACTTGTCGGATCGACCGTAATAATCATAATTTTAGAGTTCTGTGCACGTGATCCACATTTCGGATCGTTCTTTGATCCACTTTGCGGATCGATCGTAATATTCCTAGGATTAGGGAGCTCCGGGTTTCAGGACTTCCTTGGTAAAGAAATTTTCAGGTCCCAGATATGTCCTACATCTGAAGTTTTTCCAGTAGGGGGTTTAAGGGGTCTCAGTTAAGGCACACCTTACGGACTTTCCTTGAAGAGACAGATTTCGGGTCTTGGGTAAGGCCCTCCTTTCAGGTTTTTGTAGATGAGACAATTTTAGGGTCATGGATAAGATCCCCCCAAGGTGACTTTTACTGCTACGTATGTGATTCGAATTATTATCATTATTTTTTTTAGATTGTAACTAAATTCTTGGGAAAGGAACATTTTCTGATGACCATGTCACTCGAAGGAATTTCAGGTCAATTTTAATTATGTTCTGTGATATGAATAAAACATATTTTCGAACCTGATTAGACCAAATTCTAGGAAGTCTAAAGTTTACTTTCGAAGGCTACTTATGATTTTCAAATTCAATTGAAAAAATTTTTCTGACAGGATTATATCAGAAAGGATTTTTTTTGGCTGATTTTGCATGAATTTTATGTAGGGTTATAGTAATTTTGAGTTTTGGGACATAAAACTGATTAAAAATAAGCTCTGGTAGTTTATGAGAGCAAAATAACCGTTTCATTATTACAATTTATTTTAGTGCTTTATTGTAACGCCACATGAGCTGTGTTAAAAAAAGAAACTTTCCTGGCACTTGATTGATTTTTACCAGTGTGAAAATCTTAAAGAATCTACTGTATACTTCGAGTAAAAAATTTATTTTATCTTTCTTCGATATTAGGGCGCACATACTTTCTCTTTTACCTCTTCGGCCTGTTGTGAATAGGGTTCTGAAATATTTTCGAATATATATATATATATATATATATATATATATATATATATATATATATATATATATATATATATATATATATATATATATATATATATATATATATATATATATATTCTATGTGTAGCAGTCAAAACAGGACACTAGCTATTGCCACATTTAGTCATTAACTGTTGAATCGAGAATGAATCTCTAGGAGAAAACTTTCGCCACTTAAGTCGCATACCTATAGAACCCAGGACCCACTAAGACTTAGTGGGTTCTGATAGAACCCTCACGAACATGGAGTGGTGAACCCATTACAAGCACCACGCTCCTCTCTTCTGCATTGCACCCACTCCCTTGTTAGGGCTTGGAATAACTAACTAGTGGGTAGCTCTTATTAAATTTCAAGTTAGGTCAAGGATTATCAGTTATTATTTAATTAGTTTAGATTGATTTTTTGGCCATAAATATTATGGTCGTCGATCTGAAGCCATTTTTGGAGTCTATTTGTAACAAGAAATTTCGGAATATGTAAGTGAAAGTTTCCTTGCCTTAATTATTTGTTTTTCAAGGTAAGGTTTTGTGGTATTCATGGCAGTGTATTTTAAATCTGAATTTTCTAAGCTTTAACATATATAACTTTACATATTTATATCTCGGCATGGCTTTGCAGACACGAAAAAATGACTGTAATCGAAAACTGTGAGCCCTGGAGTATGATGAAAAAAAAACAGAATTTTTTTGAAAAAAAAAAAAAAAAAAATTAGGTACATTAGGTAAATGAAACTGCCGGAACAATCCCTCGCACACAAAATCCTTCTACTTCCGTACATCATCTCGAGAAGAAGAAGAAGAAGAAGAAGAAAGAAGAAGAAGAAGAAGAAGAAGAAGAAGAAGAAGAAGAAGAAGAAGAAGAAGCAGAAGCCCTAACAAGATTATCCGAAGCTCTGTAAACAATGAAGGAAGAGGCCTAAACAGCGAAGTCTTAAATTTCCAGATAACATCATCCCCGGGAATCGCTTCTCCGAACTATCTTTTTACGTGATTACAAAAACCGTCATCAAATATTCACGAGATCAGTCTCATTTTTTCAAGCAATTTTTTCCCTCCCTCCCTTCCTCCCTCACTCCCTCCCTGACTTTATCCTCCGGGGAAGATTCTATTTTATTCCCGGTGAGGCCTATATGTAAATAGCTCGTCTGCGAGACGGTATTCCAAATCCGGATTTTATTTACATGCCAAACGCGTTCGGTACGGGGGCCGTGGCGTCTTATAGGGATCAATGTCATCCAAAAGGAATAAAGGTAAGTGGCTAAATTTTAAGGTTGGAGGATTCCGAAGGTTTCACTGGGAAAAAGGGATTGTTGAGGTGTTGAGATAAAGCTAAGCGCCCTTCATCTTAATCGATTAGATATGTAAACGCGTCGTAAACACATATGCGCTAGTTGGTAAATTGCTCGTCTTGATACATATGGAAAGGGGATCATTAACCGCATGGGAGGAAAAAAAATAGACCTCACGTGTCAGAAGTAATTTCTTTCTTGTTAGACATTAGGGCGTTAGTGAGGGAAGCAGCTTATGGATAATTATACAGCAGATAATACCCTAATTACTACCATCTCTGGGGAGAACGAGAGAGAGAGAGAGAGAGAGAGAGAGAGAGAGAGAGAGAGAGAGAGAGAGAGAGGCTGCCGGTGTATAGGCCGACCCGAGAGACGATAGCCAGGCCTATTACTCTCTCTCTTTCCCTCTCTCTCTATCTCTCTCAGCCCGGCCCTTTTAAATTACGATCACTTTGTTAATTACGCGTAATTAGGTACATTATGTTTATGCGATGCCTAATGCAATAGAGGCGAGGGTGGTTCATTTTAATTACTGCCTGCAATTCATCACCGGCAACTGTTGTGTAGTTGCACAGCCTGCAATACATCACGGTAACCCTCCCCCTCTCCTCTCCCCTCTCCCCTTGCCCCTTCCCCTCTATCCCCCCTCCACTAACCATCTCCCTTCATTGCAACGACGCCCATATGCATGGTATTATTGCAGTGGGACGCTGTGTTGACTTGTCCGTGTTCACGGCAGATTAATGATTGATACGGGTCGTTCTCGATAGATTGATGCTGAGCTCGGTGTCTATATTTTCCAGCCTTCTCTCTCTCTCTCTCTCTCTCTCTCTCTCTCTCTCTCTCTCTCTCTCTCTCTCTCTCTCTCTCTATATATCTATATATATATATATATATATATATATATATATATATATATATATATATATAATTTAATATATATATATAGATATAATATATATATATACTGTATATATATATATCTTTTATATATGTATATATATATATATATATATATATATATATATATATATATATATATATATATATGTGTGTGTGTGTGTGTGTGTATATATATAATGTGTGTATGAGGAAAGAGGGAGAACAAATATATATTATATATATATTATATAATATATATATATATATATATATATATATATATATATATATATATATATATATATATATATATATACATATGTGTGTGTACTTAAGTATCCAAGTTTTATGCATATAAATTTTTAAAATACAGCTTTCTCACTAAGTGGACGTGGCTCATATTTGGGAAGTCCTTCAGGAGTTCTTCTTTTGGATGAGGTTGCGAGTCTCATGCATGCCTCACTCTACTTTAGCCGCGCATCACCACAAACAGGTAACTCCCAGGTGCTCGATAAGCTTCTTAGGTAAACAGGTGTATGATCGGGGTTTCAGGAAAAGGGACCCAAAGCCCTGCCAAAATGTCCCGTCCCCACCGAGATCGAACTCTTAGTCTCTCGCTGGGGAGGAGGTTTGATTACCTTTGATTGAATTACGAGGCACATACACTTATACATACACGCATATGTATATATATATATATATGTATATATGTATAAAACACAAATACACATGTATATATATACATTTATATATATTTAAATGTACATATATATGTATATATATGTACATTTATATAAATATACATATACATACATGCATATATATATCTATATATATACGTATATATTTAAATTTAAATATATATAAATGTATATATAATATATAAATGTATATATATATACTATATATATACATATACTGTATATGTGTGTATGTATTTGTGTCTGTTTTATGCATATATACATATACATACACACATATATATGTGTGTTTTTTATGAACTCGTATGATTGCTTATTGAAATATTAAAAGAAACACTTGATATAACAAATTGTTGATGAAGATTTATTTTCAGTTTTTTACACTGGCAAATAATCCGAAATTTTCTAAACAGGACAAAACTTAAGACTTTGCATTCATAAGAAAAGGATTGCAATTGGAATATCGCTTTTTCCTCAGCTTGGCCATTGAAATTCAAACTGCCATAAAAAGTCTCCTTTGTGCTCCAGGTTTTATGGAAGGAGAGAGAGAGAGAGAGAGAGAGAGAGAGAGAGAGGTGGTCGGGAGGCGAGGCGGACAGGTAAATGCTCTAAATTTTTTGTATTGTAAACAAAGGGGTCCAGAAGTGCTTCTTTGTTCGGGCCTCTCTCTCTCTCTCTCTCTCTCTCTCTCTCTCTCTCTCTCTCTCTCTCTCTCTCTCTGTTTTTTTTCTTATTTCGAAAGAGTCTCCATTAGTGCCGTGCGAGGATGAGTATGGGAACGAGTTAAATGAAATTTATTTTTTTAGTTTTTTATTTCTTAATATTGATGGTGTTGATGCCGTAAATAAAGCGACAGCAGTAATGATGATGTGATGATGGTGATGATGATGAATATTATTGTCAATAATGACGATAATTATGAAGATTTCAGTATCTTTACATGGGAATTTATTATTATAGTTTATTAATCATATTTTTCTTCCTTATTATTAGACTGATGCTACCGGTGGATTTTAATACCAATAGTAGAGGATTATGATAATGAAATGATATTACTTACAGTAATTATGGTAACAAAGGCTACTAATCCTCCTTCTTCTTCTTCTCCTTCTTCTTCTTCTTCTTGTTCTTCTTCTTCTTGTCATTACTATTACATAAAGACATTTAAAAATAATAATACTAGTTAATCTTCTTATCATTATTATTGGACAATGACACTAAAACAATATGCATTCAGGACAACAACAGTAAAAACCAAATCGCCAATAATGAAGCCGTTTATAATGACCATTTCTTTTTTTTTTTTTTTTTGCGTCCCCGTTGTCCGGGGAGCTCTGACAGGTTGATCGCCAAAACTGGGACACACACAAAAAAGTAAAAAAAAAAAAAGGTAACGCGACTAACTCTGTCCACCGCGAAGCCCCTGTCAGGTTGACAGGTCCCGCAGTGTCTTTTGACTTCGCATAATGGAAGTTGCCAAAATGCTTGGCTTGACCGGGGCGAAGTGGGCCAGAGTGGCCCAAATTTGACCAGCGTGTTTTAAAGGGGTAGAGGCATGGCGATGGTCTAGTTGTATTTATATTTTTATTTTTTATTTTTTTTTTCAAAATGTTTAGGGTTGGATGTTTCAGTAATCGGTTTTGTTTTTGGGCGTGTCATCTAACCCAGCTTAACCTAAACCGTTTAGAAGTATACAGGTCCCTTAGGTGTAGAAAAGTTAAGTATGCCTTAGTTTAACCAGACACTGAGCTGATTAACAGCTGTCCTAGAGTGCTGGCCAGAGGATTGATTTATTTTACGTGGCTAGAACCAAGTGGTTACCTAGCAGCAGGACCTACAACTTATTGGATCGGAACCACATTATGGCGAGAAATGAATTCCTGTCGCAGAAACAAATTCCCCTTATTCTTCATTGGCCGGTTGGAGATTCGAACTCGCGGCCAGCAGAGTGCTAGCTGAGAACGGAACCCACCCACCCAACGAGGAACTCCATAGGTGTAGAGGTATGGGGATGTTCTAGTTATATTTATATTTTTCTTTGCATTTTTCCCAAACTTTTTGGTATAATTGGATGTTCAACAATCAGTTTTGTTTAGTTTTATGTAACCCAACTTTACCTACTAATGTTTAGAGCTTGTAGGCCCCAAAGGTGTTGAGGCTTAGCGATGTTGAAGTTATATTTTCCTTTTTTGCTTTTTTCCAAAATTTTTGGTGTAATTAGTAGCTTCAGTAATCACTTTTGTTTAGGGTGTGTGATCTAACCCAACTCAACCTAACTAACCGTTTAGAAATATTTAGGTCCCAAAGGTGTAGAGGGACGGCGATTTTCTAGTTATATTTCCCTTTTGTTTTTTTCCAAAAATGTTTTGCATCATTGGATTTTTTGCAATTATCTTTTTTCAAAAATGTTTTGCGTCATTGGGTGTTTTTGTAATTATTTTATTTTTTTCAAATATGTTTTGCGTCATTGGATGTTTTTGCAATTATCTTTTTTTCAAAAATGTTTTCCGCCATTCGATGTTTTTGTTATTATTTTAGTTTTGGGCGTGTGAGCTAACCCAGCTTTACCTAACTAAAGTATATAAATATGCTCACAGATGCCGTAACCTGACTTGTCCATTCTCTGTTTGCTAGTTATATTTTCTGTGGTTGACTTTTTCTAACCCAAAGTGTAAGTCTGTTCTGACCATAATGGTAACCTCATTTAGACAACCTGAAGTACAGTTGCCTATCCCGCTGGATCGTAACTTACTTGTCTCTACAAAAAACCTAACATAAACACAGATGCTCACGTGTTAAACGTGCCCATGGCGGGTAGTACCGTCAGTGTACCTCATACGGTGCTTTGTAGGCATTACTTAAGGTTCTTTGTAGCGTGCCTTCGGCCCCTAGCTGCAGCCCCTTTCGTCTCCTTTACTGTAGCTCCTTTCATATTCTCTTTCTTCCATCTTTCTAACCTCTAATGGGTGATTCACTTAGTTACAACTGCTTTGAGTTTTCTCATGTACCTTTCCGACCTTTTACTGTCAATTTCCGTTTCAGCCTTCTGACCTCATGGTCCCAGTGCTTGACCTTCGCCTAAATTCTATATTCAGTTCAGTTCAGTTCAACGATTTAAACGTAACACAGCTCAACCTTTTACAGTACTTATAGATCACAGGATATGAAC